>NC_083104.1:42374902-42601854 GCF_949774975.1 Lagenorhynchus albirostris | reverse complement strand
GGCGACCCACCCGGAAGCACAGGGAACGCTACAGAACATTCCTCAGTCAACTAACAGGGCAAAGAATCTGAAACCCTACGGGTACACAGCTACGTTTACAATTGCATCAAGCGGCTGTGGAACGCAGCAGACGCAACACTGTATGTAAACTATGCTGAGAGGGAAAAGGACTGCTCAACGACAAGGCAAAGAAGGGGTTAAGAGACGCCGAGTCTGTCACCTCAGGCCTCTGTGACATCGGCTGGTGTCACACCCCTGGAGCCTCAGCAGGCCTGGGTCCCACGGCTGGAGTATGCTGCTGCTGAGGGAACAAGGGAGGAGGACGTGCCACCTGACCAGCGGCCCCTCGGGCCTCTACTGCCCATTCTCCCCTGCGTGGTACCACAATGTCCCGATCCAACGTGGCCCTCCTACAGGTAAGCAAAGCCTGGTGCACCCAGATGACGGTGGAGCAGCTGAGAGCGAAGAGCCGTGAAGAAACGGGATCTCCACGGCTCCTGCTGGGCAGGTTCCCACCTCCAGCCCACCTCCTTAGAGTCGACCCACCTGCGAACCACGGCACCCTCCGAGTAGCCCACTTGCACGTCTTGCGATATGCCTGGGGTGGGGCAGGCAGTGCAGGTTAAGGGGCAGGAGGGGAGCATACACAAGCCCTGGGGGGGGGAGGGGTGTTTAGCCACGTTCGACTCCCCATTTCCAATCCAACAGCGGGAACCCCGCTAAGGCTTTCTTTCCCCAAGTCGCCGGAGAGAACGCGGAGCAGTGCTGCCGCCTTGTGGCACACTGCCGTAACAACCTTACAAACTGTGCCGAAGGGCTCCTATCATTCACAAGGCCTGCGGCCGGCGGCTTTGCAAACACAGCCCTGCCCTCAAGAAATATCCTGGGCTAGGTAATCTGAAACGAATTCAAATCAGGCCCGACTCTCAGGCAGAAACCTTACAAGACCTCGGTGGTACTCTCGCGCGTTTCAGAAAACAGCACATTCAAATGAAAAGCTGCTCAGCGTCTGTCTTGATTAGAGAGTGCAAGGGAAGCGAGACGAGGGTTTCCCTGGCTGCTGTCCTCACAAACCCTAAAAGCGTAAGTGCTCAAGAGGGCACGCCCAACAGAGAAGCCTACTGTTGCTGTGGCTGGCATTGTAAATTGGTAACAGCCGGTAGGAAGATCAGTAGGCA
The DNA here is from genome assembly GCF_949774975.1 of Lagenorhynchus albirostris. Classification (NCBI taxonomy): domain Eukaryota; kingdom Metazoa; phylum Chordata; class Mammalia; order Artiodactyla; family Delphinidae; genus Lagenorhynchus; species Lagenorhynchus albirostris. Next base: position 42,600,676 of record NC_083104.1, on the reverse strand, counting down.
AGTTCCTTACCAGACTGAACACTGGAGGGACCACGAGATTGGGCAACCCCGCTGCAGGTCGTATAACCAGAGACTAGCGTCGTTGGAAGGAAGCACTCGCACCCCAGCGGCCGTTGTGGTACCCTTTACCACAGCCAAGACACGCAAACGCACGAACTATCGAGCGAGGGGTGCATGGAGAAAGGTGTTCTGCTACCTACACTCCCTCGACTACCACTCGTCCACAGAACCAAATGAACTCATACCATTTGCAGCAGCGTGGGTGGAGCAGTAGATGATCTCACTAATTCTGGTAGAGACAGCAAGACACATATCGCAGGATCTCTCTTATATGTGCAGTCTAAATAGGGATACAAAGGAAACACAGGGTTCACAGAGGGAAGAAAGAAGCGTGGAGTTCTCAGAGGGGGAAGTTGGAGACCGGGGAAGGGTGAAGTGGGAGGTTGCGATTCACAGAAACACACTTAACCGATCAAAAGGTGCTCATCAAGGGCGACCCACCCGGAAGCACAGGGAACGCTACAGAACATTCCTCAGTCAACTAACAGGGCAAAGAATCTGAAACCCTACGGGTACACAGCTACGTTTACAATTGCATCAAGCGGCTGTGGAACGCAGCAGACGCAACACTGTATGTAAACTATGCTGAGAGGGAAAAGGACTGCTCAACGACAAGGCAAAGAAGGGGTTAAGAGACGCCGAGTCTGTCACCTCAGGCCTCTGTGACATCGGCTGGTGTCACACCCCTGGAGCCTCAGCAGGCCTGGGTCCCACGGCTGGAGTATGCTGCTGCTGAGGGAACAAGGGAGGAGGACGTGCCACCTGACCAGCGGCCCCTCGGGCCTCTACTGCCCATTCTCCCCTGCGTGGTACCACAATGTCCCGATCCAACGTGGCCCTCCTACAGGTAAGCAAAGCCTGGTGCACCCAGATGACGGTGGAGCAGCTGAGAGCGAAGAGCCGTGAAGAAACGGGATCTCCACGGCTCCTGCTGGGCAGGTTCCCACCTCCAGCCCACCTCCTTAGAGTCGACCCACCTGCGAACCACGGCACCCTCCGAGTAGCCCACTTGCACGTCTTGCGATATGCCTGGGGTGGGGCAGGCAGTGCAGGTTAAGGGGCAGGAGGGGAGCATACACAAGCCCTGGGGGGGGGAGGGGTGTTTAGCCACGTTCGACTCCCCATTTCCAATCCAACAGCGGGAACCCCGCTAAGGCTTTCTTTCCCCAAGTCGCCGGAGAGAACGCGGAGCAGTGCTGCCGCCTTGTGGCACACTGCCGTAACAACCTTACAAACTGTGCCGAAGGGCTCCTATCATTCACAAGGCCTGCGGCCGGCGGCTTTGCAAACACAGCCCTGCCCTCAAGAAATATCCTGGGCTAGGTAATCTGAAACGAATTCAAATCAGGCCCGACTCTCAGGCAGAAACCTTACAAGACCTCGGTGGTACTCTCGCGCGTTTCAGAAAACAGCACATTCAAATGAAAAGCTGCTCAGCGTCTGTCTTGATTAGAGAGTGCAAGGGAAGCGAGACGAGGGTTTCCCTGGCTGCTGTCCTCACAAACCCTAAAAGCGTAAGTGCTCAAGAGGGCACGCCCAACAGAGAAGCCTACTGTTGCTGTGGCTGGCATTGTAAATTGGTAACAGCCGGTAGGAAGATCAGTAGGCAAGTTCCTTACCAGACTGAACACTGGAGGGACCACGAGATTGGGCAACCCCGCTGCAGGTCGTATAACCAGAGACTAGCGTCGTTGGAAGGAAGCACTCGCACCCCAGCGGCCGTTGTGGTACCCTTTACCACAGCCAAGACACGCAAACGCACGAACTATCGAGCGAGGGGTGCATGGAGAAAGGTGTTCTGCTACCTACACTCCCTCGACTACCACTCGTCCACAGAACCAAATGAACTCATACCATTTGCAGCAGCGTGGGTGGAGCAGTAGATGATCTCACTAATTCTGGTAGAGACAGCAAGACACATATCGCAGGATCTCTCTTATATGTGCAGTCTAAATAGGGATACAAAGGAAACACAGGGTTCACAGAGGGAAGAAAGAAGCGTGGAGTTCTCAGAGGGGGAAGTTGGAGACCGGGGAAGGGTGAAGTGGGAGGTTGCGATTCACAGAAACACACTTAACCGATCAAAAGGTGCTCATCAAGGGCGACCCACCCGGAAGCACAGGGAACGCTACAGAACATTCCTCAGTCAACTAACAGGGCAAAGAATCTGAAACCCTACGGGTACACAGCTACGTTTACAATTGCATCAAGCGGCTGTGGAACGCAGCAGACGCAACACTGTATGTAAACTATGCTGAGAGGGAAAAGGACTGCTCAACGACAAGGCAAAGAAGGGGTTAAGAGACGCCGAGTCTGTCACCTCAGGCCTCTGTGACATCGGCTGGTGTCACACCCCTGGAGCCTCAGCAGGCCTGGGTCCCACGGCTGGAGTATGCTGCTGCTGAGGGAACAAGGGAGGAGGACGTGCCACCTGACCAGCGGCCCCTCGGGCCTCTACTGCCCATTCTCCCCTGCGTGGTACCACAATGTCCCGATCCAACGTGGCCCTCCTACAGGTAAGCAAAGCCTGGTGCACCCAGATGACGGTGGAGCAGCTGAGAGCGAAGAGCCGTGAAGAAACGGGATCTCCACGGCTCCTGCTGGGCAGGTTCCCACCTCCAGCCCACCTCCTTAGAGTCGACCCACCTGCGAACCACGGCACCCTCCGAGTAGCCCACTTGCACGTCTTGCGATATGCCTGGGGTGGGGCAGGCAGTGCAGGTTAAGGGGCAGGAGGGGAGCATACACAAGCCCTGGGGGGGGGAGGGGTGTTTAGCCACGTTCGACTCCCCATTTCCAATCCAACAGCGGGAACCCCGCTAAGGCTTTCTTTCCCCAAGTCGCCGGAGAGAACGCGGAGCAGTGCTGCCGCCTTGTGGCACACTGCCGTAACAACCTTACAAACTGTGCCGAAGGGCTCCTATCATTCACAAGGCCTGCGGCCGGCGGCTTTGCAAACACAGCCCTGCCCTCAAGAAATATCCTGGGCTAGGTAATCTGAAACGAATTCAAATCAGGCCCGACTCTCAGGCAGAAACCTTACAAGACCTCGGTGGTACTCTCGCGCGTTTCAGAAAACAGCACATTCAAATGAAAAGCTGCTCAGCGTCTGTCTTGATTAGAGAGTGCAAGGGAAGCGAGACGAGGGTTTCCCTGGCTGCTGTCCTCACAAACCCTAAAAGCGTAAGTGCTCAAGAGGGCACGCCCAACAGAGAAGCCTACTGTTGCTGTGGCTGGCATTGTAAATTGGTAACAGCCGGTAGGAAGATCAGTAGGCAAGTTCCTTACCAGACTGAACACTGGAGGGACCACGAGATTGGGCAACCCCGCTGCAGGTCGTATAACCAGAGACTAGCGTCGTTGGAAGGAAGCACTCGCACCCCAGCGGCCGTTGTGGTACCCTTTACCACAGCCAAGACACGCAAACGCACGAACTATCGAGCGAGGGGTGCATGGAGAAAGGTGTTCTGCTACCTACACTCCCTCGACTACCACTCGTCCACAGAACCAAATGAACTCATACCATTTGCAGCAGCGTGGGTGGAGCAGTAGATGATCTCACTAATTCTGGTAGAGACAGCAAGACACATATCGCAGGATCTCTCTTATATGTGCAGTCTAAATAGGGATACAAAGGAAACACAGGGTTCACAGAGGGAAGAAAGAAGCGTGGAGTTCTCAGAGGGGGAAGTTGGAGACCGGGGAAGGGTGAAGTGGGAGGTTGCGATTCACAGAAACACACTTAACCGATCAAAAGGTGCTCATCAAGGGCGACCCACCCGGAAGCACAGGGAACGCTACAGAACATTCCTCAGTCAACTAACAGGGCAAAGAATCTGAAACCCTACGGGTACACAGCTACGTTTACAATTGCATCAAGCGGCTGTGGAACGCAGCAGACGCAACACTGTATGTAAACTATGCTGAGAGGGAAAAGGACTGCTCAACGACAAGGCAAAGAAGGGGTTAAGAGACGCCGAGTCTGTCACCTCAGGCCTCTGTGACATCGGCTGGTGTCACACCCCTGGAGCCTCAGCAGGCCTGGGTCCCACGGCTGGAGTATGCTGCTGCTGAGGGAACAAGGGAGGAGGACGTGCCACCTGACCAGCGGCCCCTCGGGCCTCTACTGCCCATTCTCCCCTGCGTGGTACCACAATGTCCCGATCCAACGTGGCCCTCCTACAGGTAAGCAAAGCCTGGTGCACCCAGATGACGGTGGAGCAGCTGAGAGCGAAGAGCCGTGAAGAAACGGGATCTCCACGGCTCCTGCTGGGCAGGTTCCCACCTCCAGCCCACCTCCTTAGAGTCGACCCACCTGCGAACCACGGCACCCTCCGAGTAGCCCACTTGCACGTCTTGCGATATGCCTGGGGTGGGGCAGGCAGTGCAGGTTAAGGGGCAGGAGGGGAGCATACACAAGCCCTGGGGGGGGGAGGGGTGTTTAGCCACGTTCGACTCCCCATTTCCAATCCAACAGCGGGAACCCCGCTAAGGCTTTCTTTCCCCAAGTCGCCGGAGAGAACGCGGAGCAGTGCTGCCGCCTTGTGGCACACTGCCGTAACAACCTTACAAACTGTGCCGAAGGGCTCCTATCATTCACAAGGCCTGCGGCCGGCGGCTTTGCAAACACAGCCCTGCCCTCAAGAAATATCCTGGGCTAGGTAATCTGAAACGAATTCAAATCAGGCCCGACTCTCAGGCAGAAACCTTACAAGACCTCGGTGGTACTCTCGCGCGTTTCAGAAAACAGCACATTCAAATGAAAAGCTGCTCAGCGTCTGTCTTGATTAGAGAGTGCAAGGGAAGCGAGACGAGGGTTTCCCTGGCTGCTGTCCTCACAAACCCTAAAAGCGTAAGTGCTCAAGAGGGCACGCCCAACAGAGAAGCCTACTGTTGCTGTGGCTGGCATTGTAAATTGGTAACAGCCGGTAGGAAGATCAGTAGGCAAGTTCCTTACCAGACTGAACACTGGAGGGACCACGAGATTGGGCAACCCCGCTGCAGGTCGTATAACCAGAGACTAGCGTCGTTGGAAGGAAGCACTCGCACCCCAGCGGCCGTTGTGGTACCCTTTACCACAGCCAAGACACGCAAACGCACGAACTATCGAGCGAGGGGTGCATGGAGAAAGGTGTTCTGCTACCTACACTCCCTCGACTACCACTCGTCCACAGAACCAAATGAACTCATACCATTTGCAGCAGCGTGGGTGGAGCAGTAGATGATCTCACTAATTCTGGTAGAGACAGCAAGACACATATCGCAGGATCTCTCTTATATGTGCAGTCTAAATAGGGATACAAAGGAAACACAGGGTTCACAGAGGGAAGAAAGAAGCGTGGAGTTCTCAGAGGGGGAAGTTGGAGACCGGGGAAGGGTGAAGTGGGAGGTTGCGATTCACAGAAACACACTTAACCGATCAAAAGGTGCTCATCAAGGGCGACCCACCCGGAAGCACAGGGAACGCTACAGAACATTCCTCAGTCAACTAACAGGGCAAAGAATCTGAAACCCTACGGGTACACAGCTACGTTTACAATTGCATCAAGCGGCTGTGGAACGCAGCAGACGCAACACTGTATGTAAACTATGCTGAGAGGGAAAAGGACTGCTCAACGACAAGGCAAAGAAGGGGTTAAGAGACGCCGAGTCTGTCACCTCAGGCCTCTGTGACATCGGCTGGTGTCACACCCCTGGAGCCTCAGCAGGCCTGGGTCCCACGGCTGGAGTATGCTGCTGCTGAGGGAACAAGGGAGGAGGACGTGCCACCTGACCAGCGGCCCCTCGGGCCTCTACTGCCCATTCTCCCCTGCGTGGTACCACAATGTCCCGATCCAACGTGGCCCTCCTACAGGTAAGCAAAGCCTGGTGCACCCAGATGACGGTGGAGCAGCTGAGAGCGAAGAGCCGTGAAGAAACGGGATCTCCACGGCTCCTGCTGGGCAGGTTCCCACCTCCAGCCCACCTCCTTAGAGTCGACCCACCTGCGAACCACGGCACCCTCCGAGTAGCCCACTTGCACGTCTTGCGATATGCCTGGGGTGGGGCAGGCAGTGCAGGTTAAGGGGCAGGAGGGGAGCATACACAAGCCCTGGGGGGGGGAGGGGTGTTTAGCCACGTTCGACTCCCCATTTCCAATCCAACAGCGGGAACCCCGCTAAGGCTTTCTTTCCCCAAGTCGCCGGAGAGAACGCGGAGCAGTGCTGCCGCCTTGTGGCACACTGCCGTAACAACCTTACAAACTGTGCCGAAGGGCTCCTATCATTCACAAGGCCTGCGGCCGGCGGCTTTGCAAACACAGCCCTGCCCTCAAGAAATATCCTGGGCTAGGTAATCTGAAACGAATTCAAATCAGGCCCGACTCTCAGGCAGAAACCTTACAAGACCTCGGTGGTACTCTCGCGCGTTTCAGAAAACAGCACATTCAAATGAAAAGCTGCTCAGCGTCTGTCTTGATTAGAGAGTGCAAGGGAAGCGAGACGAGGGTTTCCCTGGCTGCTGTCCTCACAAACCCTAAAAGCGTAAGTGCTCAAGAGGGCACGCCCAACAGAGAAGCCTACTGTTGCTGTGGCTGGCATTGTAAATTGGTAACAGCCGGTAGGAAGATCAGTAGGCAAGTTCCTTACCAGACTGAACACTGGAGGGACCACGAGATTGGGCAACCCCGCTGCAGGTCGTATAACCAGAGACTAGCGTCGTTGGAAGGAAGCACTCGCACCCCAGCGGCCGTTGTGGTACCCTTTACCACAGCCAAGACACGCAAACGCACGAACTATCGAGCGAGGGGTGCATGGAGAAAGGTGTTCTGCTACCTACACTCCCTCGACTACCACTCGTCCACAGAACCAAATGAACTCATACCATTTGCAGCAGCGTGGGTGGAGCAGTAGATGATCTCACTAATTCTGGTAGAGACAGCAAGACACATATCGCAGGATCTCTCTTATATGTGCAGTCTAAATAGGGATACAAAGGAAACACAGGGTTCACAGAGGGAAGAAAGAAGCGTGGAGTTCTCAGAGGGGGAAGTTGGAGACCGGGGAAGGGTGAAGTGGGAGGTTGCGATTCACAGAAACACACTTAACCGATCAAAAGGTGCTCATCAAGGGCGACCCACCCGGAAGCACAGGGAACGCTACAGAACATTCCTCAGTCAACTAACAGGGCAAAGAATCTGAAACCCTACGGGTACACAGCTACGTTTACAATTGCATCAAGCGGCTGTGGAACGCAGCAGACGCAACACTGTATGTAAACTATGCTGAGAGGGAAAAGGACTGCTCAACGACAAGGCAAAGAAGGGGTTAAGAGACGCCGAGTCTGTCACCTCAGGCCTCTGTGACATCGGCTGGTGTCACACCCCTGGAGCCTCAGCAGGCCTGGGTCCCACGGCTGGAGTATGCTGCTGCTGAGGGAACAAGGGAGGAGGACGTGCCACCTGACCAGCGGCCCCTCGGGCCTCTACTGCCCATTCTCCCCTGCGTGGTACCACAATGTCCCGATCCAACGTGGCCCTCCTACAGGTAAGCAAAGCCTGGTGCACCCAGATGACGGTGGAGCAGCTGAGAGCGAAGAGCCGTGAAGAAACGGGATCTCCACGGCTCCTGCTGGGCAGGTTCCCACCTCCAGCCCACCTCCTTAGAGTCGACCCACCTGCGAACCACGGCACCCTCCGAGTAGCCCACTTGCACGTCTTGCGATATGCCTGGGGTGGGGCAGGCAGTGCAGGTTAAGGGGCAGGAGGGGAGCATACACAAGCCCTGGGGGGGGGAGGGGTGTTTAGCCACGTTCGACTCCCCATTTCCAATCCAACAGCGGGAACCCCGCTAAGGCTTTCTTTCCCCAAGTCGCCGGAGAGAACGCGGAGCAGTGCTGCCGCCTTGTGGCACACTGCCGTAACAACCTTACAAACTGTGCCGAAGGGCTCCTATCATTCACAAGGCCTGCGGCCGGCGGCTTTGCAAACACAGCCCTGCCCTCAAGAAATATCCTGGGCTAGGTAATCTGAAACGAATTCAAATCAGGCCCGACTCTCAGGCAGAAACCTTACAAGACCTCGGTGGTACTCACGCGCGTTTCAGAAAACAGCACATTCAAATGAAAAGCTGCTCAGCGTCTGTCTTGATTAGAGAGTGCAAGGGAAGCGAGACGAGGGTTTCCCTGGCTGCTGTCCTCACAAACCCTAAAAGCGTAAGTGCTCAAGAGGGCACGCCCAACAGAGAAGCCTACTGTTGCTGTGGCTGGCATTGTAAATTGGTAACAGCCGGTAGGAAGATCAGTAGGCAAGTTCCTTACCAGACTGAACACTGGAGGGACCACGAGATTGGGCAACCCCGCTGCAGGTCGTATAACCAGAGACTAGCGTCGTTGGAAGGAAGCACTCGCACCCCAGCGGCCGTTGTGGTACCCTTTACCACAGCCAAGACACGCAAACGCACGAACTATCGAGCGAGGGGTGCATGGAGAAAGGTGTTCTGCTACCTACACTCCCTCGACTACCACTCGTCCACAGAACCAAATGAACTCATACCATTTGCAGCAGCGTGGGTGGAGCAGTAGATGATCTCACTAATTCTGGTAGAGACAGCAAGACACATATCGCAGGATCTCTCTTATATGTGCAGTCTAAATAGGGATACAAAGGAAACACAGGGTTCACAGAGGGAAGAAAGAAGCGTGGAGTTCTCAGAGGGGGAAGTTGGAGACCGGGGAAGGGTGAAGTGGGAGGTTGCGATTCACAGAAACACACTTAACCGATCAAAAGGTGCTCATCAAGGGCGACCCACCCGGAAGCACAGGGAACGCTACAGAACATTCCTCAGTCAACTAACAGGGCAAAGAATCTGAAACCCTACGGGTACACAGCTACGTTTACAATTGCATCAAGCGGCTGTGGAACGCAGCAGACGCAACACTGTATGTAAACTATGCTGAGAGGGAAAAGGACTGCTCAACGACAAGGCAAAGAAGGGGTTAAGAGACGCCGAGTCTGTCACCTCAGGCCTCTGTGACATCGGCTGGTGTCACACCCCTGGAGCCTCAGCAGGCCTGGGTCCCACGGCTGGAGTATGCTGCTGCTGAGGGAACAAGGGAGGAGGACGTGCCACCTGACCAGCGGCCCCTCGGGCCTCTACTGCCCATTCTCCCCTGCGTGGTACCACAATGTCCCGATCCAACGTGGCCCTCCTACAGGTAAGCAAAGCCTGGTGCACCCAGATGACGGTGGAGCAGCTGAGAGCGAAGAGCCGTGAAGAAACGGGATCTCCACGGCTCCTGCTGGGCAGGTTCCCACCTCCAGCCCACCTCCTTAGAGTCGACCCACCTGCGAACCACGGCACCCTCCGAGTAGCCCACTTGCACGTCTTGCGATATGCCTGGGGTGGGGCAGGCAGTGCAGGTTAAGGGGCAGGAGGGGAGCATACACAAGCCCTGGGGGGGGGAGGGGTGTTTAGCCACGTTCGACTCCCCATTTCCAATCCAACAGCGGGAACCCCGCTAAGGCTTTCTTTCCCCAAGTCGCCGGAGAGAACGCGGAGCAGTGCTGCCGCCTTGTGGCACACTGCCGTAACAACCTTACAAACTGTGCCGAAGGGCTCCTATCATTCACAAGGCCTGCGGCCGGCGGCTTTGCAAACACAGCCCTGCCCTCAAGAAATATCCTGGGCTAGGTAATCTGAAACGAATTCAAATCAGGCCCGACTCTCAGGCAGAAACCTTACAAGACCTCGGTGGTACTCACGCGCGTTTCAGAAAACAGCACATTCAAATGAAAAGCTGCTCAGCGTCTGTCTTGATTAGAGAGTGCAAGGGAAGCGAGACGAGGGTTTCCCTGGCTGCTGTCCTCACAAACCCTAAAAGCGTAAGTGCTCAAGAGGGCACGCCCAACAGAGAAGCCTACTGTTGCTGTGGCTGGCATTGTAAATTGGTAACAGCCGGTAGGAAGATCAGTAGGCAAGTTCCTTACCAGACTGAACACTGGAGGGACCACGAGATTGGGCAACCCCGCTGCAGGTCGTATAACCAGAGACTAGCGTCGTTGGAAGGAAGCACTCGCACCCCAGCGGCCGTTGTGGTACCCTTTACCACAGCCAAGACACGCAAACGCACGAACTATCGAGCGAGGGGTGCATGGAGAAAGGTGTTCTGCTACCTACACTCCCTCGACTACCACTCGTCCACAGAACCAAATGAACTCATACCATTTGCAGCAGCGTGGGTGGAGCAGTAGATGATCTCACTAATTCTGGTAGAGACAGCAAGACACATATCGCAGGATCTCTCTTATATGTGCAGTCTAAATAGGGATACAAAGGAAACACAGGGTTCACAGAGGGAAGAAAGAAGCGTGGAGTTCTCAGAGGGGGAAGTTGGAGACCGGGGAAGGGTGAAGTGGGAGGTTGCGATTCACAGAAACACACTTAACCGATCAAAAGGTGCTCATCAAGGGCGACCCACCCGGAAGCACAGGGAACGCTACAGAACATTCCTCAGTCAACTAACAGGGCAAAGAATCTGAAACCCTACGGGTACACAGCTACGTTTACAATTGCATCAAGCGGCTGTGGAACGCAGCAGACGCAACACTGTATGTAAACTATGCTGAGAGGGAAAAGGACTGCTCAACGACAAGGCAAAGAAGGGGTTAAGAGACGCCGAGTCTGTCACCTCAGGCCTCTGTGACATCGGCTGGTGTCACACCCCTGGAGCCTCAGCAGGCCTGGGTCCCACGGCTGGAGTATGCTGCTGCTGAGGGAACAAGGGAGGAGGACGTGCCACCTGACCAGCGGCCCCTCGGGCCTCTACTGCCCATTCTCCCCTGCGTGGTACCACAATGTCCCGATCCAACGTGGCCCTCCTACAGGTAAGCAAAGCCTGGTGCACCCAGATGACGGTGGAGCAGCTGAGAGCGAAGAGCCGTGAAGAAACGGGATCTCCACGGCTCCTGCTGGGCAGGTTCCCACCTCCAGCCCACCTCCTTAGAGTCGACCCACCTGCGAACCACGGCACCCACCGAGTAGCCCACTTGCACGTCTTGCGATATGCCTGGGGTGGGGCAGGCAGTGCAGGTTAAGGGGCAGGAGGGGAGCATACACAAGCCCTGGGGGGGGGAGGGGTGTTTAGCCACGTTCGACTCCCCATTTCCAATCCAACAGCGGGAACCCCGCTAAGGCTTTCTTTCCCCAAGTCGCCGGAGAGAACGCGGAGCAGTGCTGCCGCCTTGTGGCACACTGCCGTAACAACCTTACAAACTGTGCCGAAGGGCTCCTATCATTCACAAGGCCTGCGGCCGGCGGCTTTGCAAACACAGCCCTGCCCTCAAGAAATATCCTGGGCTAGGTAATCTGAAACGAATTCAAATCAGGCCCGACTCTCAGGCAGAAACCTTACAAGACCTCGGTGGTACTCTCGCGCGTTTCAGAAAACAGCACATTCAAATGAAAAGCTGCTCAGCGTCTGTCTTGATTAGAGAGTGCAAGGGAAGCGAGACGAGGGTTTCCCTGGCTGCTGTCCTCACAAACCCTAAAAGCGTAAGTGCTCAAGAGGGCACGCCCAACAGAGAAGCCTACTGTTGCTGTGGCTGGCATTGTAAATTGGTAACAGCCGGTAGGAAGATCAGTAGGCAAGTTCCTTACCAGACTGAACACTGGAGGGACCACGAGATTGGGCAACCCCGCTGCAGGTCGTATAACCAGAGACTAGCGTCGTTGGAAGGAAGCACTCGCACCCCAGCGGCCGTTGTGGTACCCTTTACCACAGCCAAGACACGCAAACGCACGAACTATCGAGCGAGGGGTGCATGGAGAAAGGTGTTCTGCTACCTACACTCCCTCGACTACCACTCGTCCACAGAACCAAATGAACTCATACCATTTGCAGCAGCGTGGGTGGAGCAGTAGATGATCTCACTAATTCTGGTAGAGACAGCAAGACACATATCGCAGGATCTCTCTTATATGTGCAGTCTAAATAGGGATACAAAGGAAACACAGGGTTCACAGAGGGAAGAAAGAAGCGTGGAGTTCTCAGAGGGGGAAGTTGGAGACCGGGGAAGGGTGAAGTGGGAGGTTGCGATTCACAGAAACACACTTAACCGATCAAAAGGTGCTCATCAAGGGCGACCCACCCGGAAGCACAGGGAACGCTACAGAACATTCCTCAGTCAACTAACAGGGCAAAGAATCTGAAACCCTACGGGTACACAGCTACGTTTACAATTGCATCAAGCGGCTGTGGAACGCAGCAGACGCAACACTGTATGTAAACTATGCTGAGAGGGAAAAGGACTGCTCAACGACAAGGCAAAGAAGGGGTTAAGAGACGCCGAGTCTGTCACCTCAGGCCTCTGTGACATCGGCTGGTGTCACACCCCTGGAGCCTCAGCAGGCCTGGGTCCCACGGCTGGAGTATGCTGCTGCTGAGGGAACAAGGGAGGAGGACGTGCCACCTGACCAGCGGCCCCTCGGGCCTCTACTGCCCATTCTCCCCTGCGTGGTACCACAATGTCCCGATCCAACGTGGCCCTCCTACAGGTAAGCAAAGCCTGGTGCACCCAGATGACGGTGGAGCAGCTGAGAGCGAAGAGCCGTGAAGAAACGGGATCTCCACGGCTCCTGCTGGGCAGGTTCCCACCTCCAGCCCACCTCCTTAGAGTCGACCCACCTGCGAACCACGGCACCCTCCGAGTAGCCCACTTGCACGTCTTGCGATATGCCTGGGGTGGGGCAGGCAGTGCAGGTTAAGGGGCAGGAGGGGAGCATACACAAGCCCTGGGGGGGGGAGGGGTGTTTAGCCACGTTCGACTCCCCATTTCCAATCCAACAGCGGGAACCCCGCTAAGGCTTTCTTTCCCCAAGTCGCCGGAGAGAACGCGGAGCAGTGCTGCCGCCTTGTGGCACACTGCCGTAACAACCTTACAAACTGTGCCGAAGGGCTCCTATCATTCACAAGGCCTGCGGCCGGCGGCTTTGCAAACACAGCCCTGCCCTCAAGAAATATCCTGGGCTAGGTAATCTGAAACGAATTCAAATCAGGCCCGACTCTCAGGCAGAAACCTTACAAGACCTCGGTGGTACTCTCGCGCGTTTCAGAAAACAGCACATTCAAATGAAAAGCTGCTCAGCGTCTGTCTTGATTAGAGAGTGCAAGGGAAGCGAGACGAGGGTTTCCCTGGCTGCTGTCCTCACAAACCCTAAAAGCGTAAGTGCTCAAGAGGGCACGCCCAACAGAGAAGCCTACTGTTGCTGTGGCTGGCATTGTAAATTGGTAACAGCCGGTAGGAAGATCAGTAGGCAAGTTCCTTACCAGACTGAACACTGGAGGGACCACGAGATTGGGCAACCCCGCTGCAGGTCGTATAACCAGAGACTAGCGTCGTTGGAAGGAAGCACTCGCACCCCAGCGGCCGTTGTGGTACCCTTTACCACAGCCAAGACACGCAAACGCACGAACTATCGAGCGAGGGGTGCATGGAGAAAGGTGTTCTGCTACCTACACTCCCTCGACTACCACTCGTCCACAGAACCAAATGAACTCATACCATTTGCAGCAGCGTGGGTGGAGCAGTAGATGATCTCACTAATTCTGGTAGAGACAGCAAGACACATATCGCAGGATCTCTCTTATATGTGCAGTCTAAATAGGGATACAAAGGAAACACAGGGTTCACAGAGGGAAGAAAGAAGCGTGGAGTTCTCAGAGGGGGAAGTTGGAGACCGGGGAAGGGTGAAGTGGGAGGTTGCGATTCACAGAAACACACTTAACCGATCAAAAGGTGCTCATCAAGGGCGACCCACCCGGAAGCACAGGGAACGCTACAGAACATTCCTCAGTCAACTAACAGGGCAAAGAATCTGAAACCCTACGGGTACACAGCTACGTTTACAATTGCATCAAGCGGCTGTGGAACGCAGCAGACGCAACACTGTATGTAAACTATGCTGAGAGGGAAAAGGACTGCTCAACGACAAGGCAAAGAAGGGGTTAAGAGACGCCGAGTCTGTCACCTCAGGCCTCTGTGACATCGGCTGGTGTCACACCCCTGGAGCCTCAGCAGGCCTGGGTCCCACGGCTGGAGTATGCTGCTGCTGAGGGAACAAGGGAGGAGGACGTGCCACCTGACCAGCGGCCCCTCGGGCCTCTACTGCCCATTCTCCCCTGCGTGGTACCACAATGTCCCGATCCAACGTGGCCCTCCTACAGGTAAGCAAAGCCTGGTGCACCCAGATGACGGTGGAGCAGCTGAGAGCGAAGAGCCGTGAAGAAACGGGATCTCCACGGCTCCTGCTGGGCAGGTTCCCACCTCCAGCCCACCTCCTTAGAGTCGACCCACCTGCGAACCACGGCACCCTCCGAGTAGCCCACTTGCACGTCTTGCGATATGCCTGGGGTGGGGCAGGCAGTGCAGGTTAAGGGGCAGGAGGGGAGCATACACAAGCCCTGGGGGGGGGAGGGGTGTTTAGCCACGTTCGACTCCCCATTTCCAATCCAACAGCGGGAACCCCGCTAAGGCTTTCTTTCCCCAAGTCGCCGGAGAGAACGCGGAGCAGTGCTGCCGCCTTGTGGCACACTGCCGTAACAACCTTACAAACTGTGCCGAAGGGCTCCTATCATTCACAAGGCCTGCGGCCGGCGGCTTTGCAAACACAGCCCTGCCCTCAAGAAATATCCTGGGCTAGGTAATCTGAAACGAATTCAAATCAGGCCCGACTCTCAGGCAGAAACCTTACAAGACCTCGGTGGTACTCTCGCGCGTTTCAGAAAACAGCACATTCAAATGAAAAGCTGCTCAGCGTCTGTCTTGATTAGAGAGTGCAAGGGAAGCGAGACGAGGGTTTCCCTGGCTGCTGTCCTCACAAACCCTAAAAGCGTAAGTGCTCAAGAGGGCACGCCCAACAGAGAAGCCTACTGTTGCTGTGGCTGGCATTGTAAATTGGTAACAGCCGGTAGGAAGATCAGTAGGCAAGTTCCTTACCAGACTGAACACTGGAGGGACCACGAGATTGGGCAACCCCGCTGCAGGTCGTATAACCAGAGACTAGCGTCGTTGGAAGGAAGCACTCGCACCCCAGCGGCCGTTGTGGTACCCTTTACCACAGCCAAGACACGCAAACGCACGAACTATCGAGCGAGGGGTGCATGGAGAAAGGTGTTCTGCTACCTACACTCCCTCGACTACCACTCGTCCACAGAACCAAATGAACTCATACCATTTGCAGCAGCGTGGGTGGAGCAGTAGATGATCTCACTAATTCTGGTAGAGACAGCAAGACACATATCGCAGGATCTCTCTTATATGTGCAGTCTAAATAGGGATACAAAGGAAACACAGGGTTCACAGAGGGAAGAAAGAAGCGTGGAGTTCTCAGAGGGGGAAGTTGGAGACCGGGGAAGGGTGAAGTGGGAGGTTGCGATTCACAGAAACACACTTAACCGATCAAAAGGTGCTCATCAAGGGCGACCCACCCGGAAGCACAGGGAACGCTACAGAACATTCCTCAGTCAACTAACAGGGCAAAGAATCTGAAACCCTACGGGTACACAGCTACGTTTACAATTGCATCAAGCGGCTGTGGAACGCAGCAGACGCAACACTGTATGTAAACTATGCTGAGAGGGAAAAGGACTGCTCAACGACAAGGCAAAGAAGGGGTTAAGAGACGCCGAGTCTGTCACCTCAGGCCTCTGTGACATCGGCTGGTGTCACACCCCTGGAGCCTCAGCAGGCCTGGGTCCCACGGCTGGAGTATGCTGCTGCTGAGGGAACAAGGGAGGAGGACGTGCCACCTGACCAGCGGCCCCTCGGGCCTCTACTGCCCATTCTCCCCTGCGTGGTACCACAATGTCCCGATCCAACGTGGCCCTCCTACAGGTAAGCAAAGCCTGGTGCACCCAGATGACGGTGGAGCAGCTGAGAGCGAAGAGCCGTGAAGAAACGGGATCTCCACGGCTCCTGCTGGGCAGGTTCCCACCTCCAGCCCACCTCCTTAGAGTCGACCCACCTGCGAACCACGGCACCCTCCGAGTAGCCCACTTGCACGTCTTGCGATATGCCTGGGGTGGGGCAGGCAG
Organism: Lagenorhynchus albirostris; assembly: GCF_949774975.1. Classification (NCBI taxonomy): domain Eukaryota; kingdom Metazoa; phylum Chordata; class Mammalia; order Artiodactyla; family Delphinidae; genus Lagenorhynchus; species Lagenorhynchus albirostris. The sequence continues at coordinate 42,584,548 of NC_083104.1, read as the reverse complement.
TGCAGGTTAAGGGGCAGGAGGGGAGCATACACAAGCCCTGGGGGGGGGAGGGGTGTTTAGCCACGTTCGACTCCCCATTTCCAATCCAACAGCGGGAACCCCGCTAAGGCTTTCTTTCCCCAAGTCGCCGGAGAGAACGCGGAGCAGTGCTGCCGCCTTGTGGCACACTGCCGTAACAACCTTACAAACTGTGCCGAAGGGCTCCTATCATTCACAAGGCCTGCGGCCGGCGGCTTTGCAAACACAGCCCTGCCCTCAAGAAATATCCTGGGCTAGGTAATCTGAAACGAATTCAAATCAGGCCCGACTCTCAGGCAGAAACCTTACAAGACCTCGGTGGTACTCTCGCGCGTTTCAGAAAACAGCACATTCAAATGAAAAGCTGCTCAGCGTCTGTCTTGATTAGAGAGTGCAAGGGAAGCGAGACGAGGGTTTCCCTGGCTGCTGTCCTCACAAACCCTAAAAGCGTAAGTGCTCAAGAGGGCACGCCCAACAGAGAAGCCTACTGTTGCTGTGGCTGGCATTGTAAATTGGTAACAGCCGGTAGGAAGATCAGTAGGCAAGTTCCTTACCAGACTGAACACTGGAGGGACCACGAGATTGGGCAACCCCGCTGCAGGTCGTATAACCAGAGACTAGCGTCGTTGGAAGGAAGCACTCGCACCCCAGCGGCCGTTGTGGTACCCTTTACCACAGCCAAGACACGCAAACGCACGAACTATCGAGCGAGGGGTGCATGGAGAAAGGTGTTCTGCTACCTACACTCCCTCGACTACCACTCGTCCACAGAACCAAATGAACTCATACCATTTGCAGCAGCGTGGGTGGAGCAGTAGATGATCTCACTAATTCTGGTAGAGACAGCAAGACACATATCGCAGGATCTCTCTTATATGTGCAGTCTAAATAGGGATACAAAGGAAACACAGGGTTCACAGAGGGAAGAAAGAAGCGTGGAGTTCTCAGAGGGGGAAGTTGGAGACCGGGGAAGGGTGAAGTGGGAGGTTGCGATTCACAGAAACACACTTAACCGATCAAAAGGTGCTCATCAAGGGCGACCCACCCGGAAGCACAGGGAACGCTACAGAACATTCCTCAGTCAACTAACAGGGCAAAGAATCTGAAACCCTACGGGTACACAGCTACGTTTACAATTGCATCAAGCGGCTGTGGAACGCAGCAGACGCAACACTGTATGTAAACTATGCTGAGAGGGAAAAGGACTGCTCAACGACAAGGCAAAGAAGGGGTTAAGAGACGCCGAGTCTGTCACCTCAGGCCTCTGTGACATCGGCTGGTGTCACACCCCTGGAGCCTCAGCAGGCCTGGGTCCCACGGCTGGAGTATGCTGCTGCTGAGGGAACAAGGGAGGAGGACGTGCCACCTGACCAGCGGCCCCTCGGGCCTCTACTGCCCATTCTCCCCTGCGTGGTACCACAATGTCCCGATCCAACGTGGCCCTCCTACAGGTAAGCAAAGCCTGGTGCACCCAGATGACGGTGGAGCAGCTGAGAGCGAAGAGCCGTGAAGAAACGGGATCTCCACGGCTCCTGCTGGGCAGGTTCCCACCTCCAGCCCACCTCCTTAGAGTCGACCCACCTGCGAACCACGGCACCCTCCGAGTAGCCCACTTGCACGTCTTGCGATATGCCTGGGGTGGGGCAGGCAGTGCAGGTTAAGGGGCAGGAGGGGAGCATACACAAGCCCTGGGGGGGGGAGGGGTGTTTAGCCACGTTCGACTCCCCATTTCCAATCCAACAGCGGGAACCCCGCTAAGGCTTTCTTTCCCCAAGTCGCCGGAGAGAACGCGGAGCAGTGCTGCCGCCTTGTGGCACACTGCCGTAACAACCTTACAAACTGTGCCGAAGGGCTCCTATCATTCACAAGGCCTGCGGCCGGCGGCTTTGCAAACACAGCCCTGCCCTCAAGAAATACCCTGGGCTAGGTAATCTGAAACGAATTCAAATCAGGCCCGACTCTCAGGCAGAAACCTTACAAGACCTCGGTGGTACTCTCGCGCGTTTCAGAAAACAGCACATTCAAATGAAAAGCTGCTCAGCGTCTGTCTTGATTAGAGAGTGCAAGGGAAGCGAGACGAGGGTTTCCCTGGCTGCTGTCCTCACAAACCCTAAAAGCGTAAGTGCTCAAGAGGGCACGCCCAACAGAGAAGCCTACTGTTGCTGTGGCTGGCATTGTAAATTGGTAACAGCCGGTAGGAAGATCAGTAGGCAAGTTCCTTACCAGACTGAACACTGGAGGGACCACGAGATTGGGCAACCCCGCTGCAGGTCGTATAACCAGAGACTAGCGTCGTTGGAAGGAAGCACTCGCACCCCAGCGGCCGTTGTGGTACCCTTTACCACAGCCAAGACACGCAAACGCACGAACTATCGAGCGAGGGGTGCATGGAGAAAGGTGTTCTGCTACCTACACTCCCTCGACTACCACTCGTCCACAGAACCAAATGAACTCATACCATTTGCAGCAGCGTGGGTGGAGCAGTAGATGATCTCACTAATTCTGGTAGAGACAGCAAGACACATATCGCAGGATCTCTCTTATATGTGCAGTCTAAATAGGGATACAAAGGAAACACAGGGTTCACAGAGGGAAGAAAGAAGCGTGGAGTTCTCAGAGGGGGAAGTTGGAGACCGGGGAAGGGTGAAGTGGGAGGTTGCGATTCACAGAAACACACTTAACCGATCAAAAGGTGCTCATCAAGGGCGACCCACCCGGAAGCACAGGGAACGCTACAGAACATTCCTCAGTCAACTAACAGGGCAAAGAATCTGAAACCCTACGGGTACACAGCTACGTTTACAATTGCATCAAGCGGCTGTGGAACGCAGCAGACGCAACACTGTATGTAAACTATGCTGAGAGGGAAAAGGACTGCTCAACGACAAGGCAAAGAAGGGGTTAAGAGACGCCGAGTCTGTCACCTCAGGCCTCTGTGACATCGGCTGGTGTCACACCCCTGGAGCCTCAGCAGGCCTGGGTCCCACGGCTGGAGTATGCTGCTGCTGAGGGAACAAGGGAGGAGGACGTGCCACCTGACCAGCGGCCCCTCGGGCCTCTACTGCCCATTCTCCCCTGCGTGGTACCACAATGTCCCGATCCAACGTGGCCCTCCTACAGGTAAGCAAAGCCTGGTGCACCCAGATGACGGTGGAGCAGCTGAGAGCGAAGAGCCGTGAAGAAACGGGATCTCCACGGCTCCTGCTGGGCAGGTTCCCACCTCCAGCCCACCTCCTTAGAGTCGACCCACCTGCGAACCACGGCACCCTCCGAGTAGCCCACTTGCACGTCTTGCGATATGCCTGGGGTGGGGCAGGCAGTGCAGGTTAAGGGGCAGGAGGGGAGCATACACAAGCCCTGGGGGGGGGAGGGGTGTTTAGCCACGTTCGACTCCCCATTTCCAATCCAACAGCGGGAACCCCGCTAAGGCTTTCTTTCCCCAAGTCGCCGGAGAGAACGCGGAGCAGTGCTGCCGCCTTGTGGCACACTGCCGTAACAACCTTACAAACTGTGCCGAAGGGCTCCTATCATTCACAAGGCCTGCGGCCGGCGGCTTTGCAAACACAGCCCTGCCCTCAAGAAATATCCTGGGCTAGGTAATCTGAAACGAATTCAAATCAGGCCCGACTCTCAGGCAGAAACCTTACAAGACCTCGGTGGTACTCTCGCGCGTTTCAGAAAACAGCACATTCAAATGAAAAGCTGCTCAGCGTCTGTCTTGATTAGAGAGTGCAAGGGAAGCGAGACGAGGGTTTCCCTGGCTGCTGTCCTCACAAACCCTAAAAGCGTAAGTGCTCAAGAGGGCACGCCCAACAGAGAAGCCTACTGTTGCTGTGGCTGGCATTGTAAATTGGTAACAGCCGGTAGGAAGATCAGTAGGCAAGTTCCTTACCAGACTGAACACTGGAGGGACCACGAGATTGGGCAACCCCGCTGCAGGTCGTATAACCAGAGACTAGCGTCGTTGGAAGGAAGCACTCGCACCCCAGCGGCCGTTGTGGTACCCTTTACCACAGCCAAGACACGCAAACGCACGAACTATCGAGCGAGGGGTGCATGGAGAAAGGTGTTCTGCTACCTACACTCCCTCGACTACCACTCGTCCACAGAACCAAATGAACTCATACCATTTGCAGCAGCGTGGGTGGAGCAGTAGATGATCTCACTAATTCTGGTAGAGACAGCAAGACACATATCGCAGGATCTCTCTTATATGTGCAGTCTAAATAGGGATACAAAGGAAACACAGGGTTCACAGAGGGAAGAAAGAAGCGTGGAGTTCTCAGAGGGGGAAGTTGGAGACCGGGGAAGGGTGAAGTGGGAGGTTGCGATTCACAGAAACACACTTAACCGATCAAAAGGTGCTCATCAAGGGCGACCCACCCGGAAGCACAGGGAACGCTACAGAACATTCCTCAGTCAACTAACAGGGCAAAGAATCTGAAACCCTACGGGTACACAGCTACGTTTACAATTGCATCAAGCGGCTGTGGAACGCAGCAGACGCAACACTGTATGTAAACTATGCTGAGAGGGAAAAGGACTGCTCAACGACAAGGCAAAGAAGGGGTTAAGAGACGCCGAGTCTGTCACCTCAGGCCTCTGTGACATCGGCTGGTGTCACACCCCTGGAGCCTCAGCAGGCCTGGGTCCCACGGCTGGAGTATGCTGCTGCTGAGGGAACAAGGGAGGAGGACGTGCCACCTGACCAGCGGCCCCTCGGGCCTCTACTGCCCATTCTCCCCTGCGTGGTACCACAATGTCCCGATCCAACGTGGCCCTCCTACAGGTAAGCAAAGCCTGGTGCACCCAGATGACGGTGGAGCAGCTGAGAGCGAAGAGCCGTGAAGAAACGGGATCTCCACGGCTCCTGCTGGGCAGGTTCCCACCTCCAGCCCACCTCCTTAGAGTCGACCCACCTGCGAACCACGGCACCCTCCGAGTAGCCCACTTGCACGTCTTGCGATATGCCTGGGGTGGGGCAGGCAGTGCAGGTTAAGGGGCAGGAGGGGAGCATACACAAGCCCTGGGGGGGGGAGGGGTGTTTAGCCACGTTCGACTCCCCATTTCCAATCCAACAGCGGGAACCCCGCTAAGGCTTTCTTTCCCCAAGTCGCCGGAGAGAACGCGGAGCAGTGCTGCCGCCTTGTGGCACACTGCCGTAACAACCTTACAAACTGTGCCGAAGGGCTCCTATCATTCACAAGGCCTGCGGCCGGCGGCTTTGCAAACACAGCCCTGCCCTCAAGAAATATCCTGGGCTAGGTAATCTGAAACGAATTCAAATCAGGCCCGACTCTCAGGCAGAAACCTTACAAGACCTCGGTGGTACTCACGCGCGTTTCAGAAAACAGCACATTCAAATGAAAAGCTGCTCAGCGTCTGTCTTGATTAGAGAGTGCAAGGGAAGCGAGACGAGGGTTTCCCTGGCTGCTGTCCTCACAAACCCTAAAAGCGTAAGTGCTCAAGAGGGCACGCCCAACAGAGAAGCCTACTGTTGCTGTGGCTGGCATTGTAAATTGGTAACAGCCGGTAGGAAGATCAGTAGGCAAGTTCCTTACCAGACTGAACACTGGAGGGACCACGAGATTGGGCAACCCCGCTGCAGGTCGTATAACCAGAGACTAGCGTCGTTGGAAGGAAGCACTCGCACCCCAGCGGCCGTTGTGGTACCCTTTACCACAGCCAAGACACGCAAACGCACGAACTATCGAGCGAGGGGTGCATGGAGAAAGGTGTTCTGCTACCTACACTCCCTCGACTACCACTCGTCCACAGAACCAAATGAACTCATACCATTTGCAGCAGCGTGGGTGGAGCAGTAGATGATCTCACTAATTCTGGTAGAGACAGCAAGACACATATCGCAGGATCTCTCTTATATGTGCAGTCTAAATAGGGATACAAAGGAAACACAGGGTTCACAGAGGGAAGAAAGAAGCGTGGAGTTCTCAGAGGGGGAAGTTGGAGACCGGGGAAGGGTGAAGTGGGAGGTTGCGATTCACAGAAACACACTTAACCGATCAAAAGGTGCTCATCAAGGGCGACCCACCCGGAAGCACAGGGAACGCTACAGAACATTCCTCAGTCAACTAACAGGGCAAAGAATCTGAAACCCTACGGGTACACAGCTACGTTTACAATTGCATCAAGCGGCTGTGGAACGCAGCAGACGCAACACTGTATGTAAACTATGCTGAGAGGGAAAAGGACTGCTCAACGACAAGGCAAAGAAGGGGTTAAGAGACGCCGAGTCTGTCACCTCAGGCCTCTGTGACATCGGCTGGTGTCACACCCCTGGAGCCTCAGCAGGCCTGGGTCCCACGGCTGGAGTATGCTGCTGCTGAGGGAACAAGGGAGGAGGACGTGCCACCTGACCAGCGGCCCCTCGGGCCTCTACTGCCCATTCTCCCCTGCGTGGTACCACAATGTCCCGATCCAACGTGGCCCTCCTACAGGTAAGCAAAGCCTGGTGCACCCAGATGACGGTGGAGCAGCTGAGAGCGAAGAGCCGTGAAGAAACGGGATCTCCACGGCTCCTGCTGGGCAGGTTCCCACCTCCAGCCCACCTCCTTAGAGTCGACCCACCTGCGAACCACGGCACCCTCCGAGTAGCCCACTTGCACGTCTTGCGATATGCCTGGGGTGGGGCAGGCAGTGCAGGTTAAGGGGCAGGAGGGGAGCATACACAAGCCCTGGGGGGGGGAGGGGTGTTTAGCCACGTTCGACTCCCCATTTCCAATCCAACAGCGGGAACCCCGCTAAGGCTTTCTTTCCCCAAGTCGCCGGAGAGAACGCGGAGCAGTGCTGCCGCCTTGTGGCACACTGCCGTAACAACCTTACAAACTGTGCCGAAGGGCTCCTATCATTCACAAGGCCTGCGGCCGGCGGCTTTGCAAACACAGCCCTGCCCTCAAGAAATATCCTGGGCTAGGTAATCTGAAACGAATTCAAATCAGGCCCGACTCTCAGGCAGAAACCTTACAAGACCTCGGTGGTACTCTCGCGCGTTTCAGAAAACAGCACATTCAAATGAAAAGCTGCTCAGCGTCTGTCTTGATTAGAGAGTGCAAGGGAAGCGAGACGAGGGTTTCCCTGGCTGCTGTCCTCACAAACCCTAAAAGCGTAAGTGCTCAAGAGGGCACGCCCAACAGAGAAGCCTACTGTTGCTGTGGCTGGCATTGTAAATTGGTAACAGCCGGTAGGAAGATCAGTAGGCAAGTTCCTTACCAGACTGAACACTGGAGGGACCACGAGATTGGGCAACCCCGCTGCAGGTCGTATAACCAGAGACTAGCGTCGTTGGAAGGAAGCACTCGCACCCCAGCGGCCGTTGTGGTACCCTTTACCACAGCCAAGACACGCAAACGCACGAACTATCGAGCGAGGGGTGCATGGAGAAAGGTGTTCTGCTACCTACACTCCCTCGACTACCACTCGTCCACAGAACCAAATGAACTCATACCATTTGCAGCAGCGTGGGTGGAGCAGTAGATGATCTCACTAATTCTGGTAGAGACAGCAAGACACATATCGCAGGATCTCTCTTATATGTGCAGTCTAAATAGGGATACAAAGGAAACACAGGGTTCACAGAGGGAAGAAAGAAGCGTGGAGTTCTCAGAGGGGGAAGTTGGAGACCGGGGAAGGGTGAAGTGGGAGGTTGCGATTCACAGAAACACACTTAACCGATCAAAAGGTGCTCATCAAGGGCGACCCACCCGGAAGCACAGGGAACGCTACAGAACATTCCTCAGTCAACTAACAGGGCAAAGAATCTGAAACCCTACGGGTACACAGCTACGTTTACAATTGCATCAAGCGGCTGTGGAACGCAGCAGACGCAACACTGTATGTAAACTATGCTGAGAGGGAAAAGGACTGCTCAACGACAAGGCAAAGAAGGGGTTAAGAGACGCCGAGTCTGTCACCTCAGGCCTCTGTGACATCGGCTGGTGTCACACCCCTGGAGCCTCAGCAGGCCTGGGTCCCACGGCTGGAGTATGCTGCTGCTGAGGGAACAAGGGAGGAGGACGTGCCACCTGACCAGCGGCCCCTCGGGCCTCTACTGCCCATTCTCCCCTGCGTGGTACCACAATGTCCCGATCCAACGTGGCCCTCCTACAGGTAAGCAAAGCCTGGTGCACCCAGATGACGGTGGAGCAGCTGAGAGCGAAGAGCCGTGAAGAAACGGGATCTCCACGGCTCCTGCTGGGCAGGTTCCCACCTCCAGCCCACCTCCTTAGAGTCGACCCACCTGCGAACCACGGCACCCTCCGAGTAGCCCACTTGCACGTCTTGCGATATGCCTGGGGTGGGGCAGGCAGTGCAGGTTAAGGGGCAGGAGGGGAGCATACACAAGCCCTGGGGGGGGGAGGGGTGTTTAGCCACGTTCGACTCCCCATTTCCAATCCAACAGCGGGAACCCCGCTAAGGCTTTCTTTCCCCAAGTCGCCGGAGAGAACGCGGAGCAGTGCTGCCGCCTTGTGGCACACTGCCGTAACAACCTTACAAACTGTGCCGAAGGGCTCCTATCATTCACAAGGCCTGCGGCCGGCGGCTTTGCAAACACAGCCCTGCCCTCAAGAAATACCCTGGGCTAGGTAATCTGAAACGAATTCAAATCAGGCCCGACTCTCAGGCAGAAACCTTACAAGACCTCGGTGGTACTCTCGCGCGTTTCAGAAAACAGCACATTCAAATGAAAAGCTGCTCAGCGTCTGTCTTGATTAGAGAGTGCAAGGGAAGCGAGACGAGGGTTTCCCTGGCTGCTGTCCTCACAAACCCTAAAAGCGTAAGTGCTCAAGAGGGCACGCCCAACAGAGAAGCCTACTGTTGCTGTGGCTGGCATTGTAAATTGGTAACAGCCGGTAGGAAGATCAGTAGGCAAGTTCCTTACCAGACTGAACACTGGAGGGACCACGAGATTGGGCAACCCCGCTGCAGGTCGTATAACCAGAGACTAGCGTCGTTGGAAGGAAGCACTCGCACCCCAGCGGCCGTTGTGGTACCCTTTACCACAGCCAAGACACGCAAACGCACGAACTATCGAGCGAGGGGTGCATGGAGAAAGGTGTTCTGCTACCTACACTCCCTCGACTACCACTCGTCCACAGAACCAAATGAACTCATACCATTTGCAGCAGCGTGGGTGGAGCAGTAGATGATCTCACTAATTCTGGTAGAGACAGCAAGACACATATCGCAGGATCTCTCTTATATGTGCAGTCTAAATAGGGATACAAAGGAAACACAGGGTTCACAGAGGGAAGAAAGAAGCGTGGAGTTCTCAGAGGGGGAAGTTGGAGACCGGGGAAGGGTGAAGTGGGAGGTTGCGATTCACAGAAACACACTTAACCGATCAAAAGGTGCTCATCAAGGGCGACCCACCCGGAAGCACAGGGAACGCTACAGAACATTCCTCAGTCAACTAACAGGGCAAAGAATCTGAAACCCTACGGGTACACAGCTACGTTTACAATTGCATCAAGCGGCTGTGGAACGCAGCAGACGCAACACTGTATGTAAACTATGCTGAGAGGGAAAAGGACTGCTCAACGACAAGGCAAAGAAGGGGTTAAGAGACGCCGAGTCTGTCACCTCAGGCCTCTGTGACATCGGCTGGTGTCACACCCCTGGAGCCTCAGCAGGCCTGGGTCCCACGGCTGGAGTATGCTGCTGCTGAGGGAACAAGGGAGGAGGACGTGCCACCTGACCAGCGGCCCCTCGGGCCTCTACTGCCCATTCTCCCCTGCGTGGTACCACAATGTCCCGATCCAACGTGGCCCTCCTACAGGTAAGCAAAGCCTGGTGCACCCAGATGACGGTGGAGCAGCTGAGAGCGAAGAGCCGTGAAGAAACGGGATCTCCACGGCTCCTGCTGGGCAGGTTCCCACCTCCAGCCCACCTCCTTAGAGTCGACCCACCTGCGAACCACGGCACCCTCCGAGTAGCCCACTTGCACGTCTTGCGATATGCCTGGGGTGGGGCAGGCAGTGCAGGTTAAGGGGCAGGAGGGGAGCATACACAAGCCCTGGGGGGGGGAGGGGTGTTTAGCCACGTTCGACTCCCCATTTCCAATCCAACAGCGGGAACCCCGCTAAGGCTTTCTTTCCCCAAGTCGCCGGAGAGAACGCGGAGCAGTGCTGCCGCCTTGTGGCACACTGCCGTAACAACCTTACAAACTGTGCCGAAGGGCTCCTATCATTCACAAGGCCTGCGGCCGGCGGCTTTGCAAACACAGCCCTGCCCTCAAGAAATACCCTGGGCTAGGTAATCTGAAACGAATTCAAATCAGGCCCGACTCTCAGGCAGAAACCTTACAAGACCTCGGTGGTACTCTCGCGCGTTTCAGAAAACAGCACATTCAAATGAAAAGCTGCTCAGCGTCTGTCTTGATTAGAGAGTGCAAGGGAAGCGAGACGAGGGTTTCCCTGGCTGCTGTCCTCACAAACCCTAAAAGCGTAAGTGCTCAAGAGGGCACGCCCAACAGAGAAGCCTACTGTTGCTGTGGCTGGCATTGTAAATTGGTAACAGCCGGTAGGAAGATCAGTAGGCAAGTTCCTTACCAGACTGAACACTGGAGGGACCACGAGATTGGGCAACCCCGCTGCAGGTCGTATAACCAGAGACTAGCGTCGTTGGAAGGAAGCACTCGCACCCCAGCGGCCGTTGTGGTACCCTTTACCACAGCCAAGACACGCAAACGCACGAACTATCGAGCGAGGGGTGCATGGAGAAAGGTGTTCTGCTACCTACACTCCCTCGACTACCACTCGTCCACAGAACCAAATGAACTCATACCATTTGCAGCAGCGTGGGTGGAGCAGTAGATGATCTCACTAATTCTGGTAGAGACAGCAAGACACATATCGCAGGATCTCTCTTATATGTGCAGTCTAAATAGGGATACAAAGGAAACACAGGGTTCACAGAGGGAAGAAAGAAGCGTGGAGTTCTCAGAGGGGGAAGTTGGAGACCGGGGAAGGGTGAAGTGGGAGGTTGCGATTCACAGAAACACACTTAACCGATCAAAAGGTGCTCATCAAGGGCGACCCACCCGGAAGCACAGGGAACGCTACAGAACATTCCTCAGTCAACTAACAGGGCAAAGAATCTGAAACCCTACGGGTACACAGCTACGTTTACAATTGCATCAAGCGGCTGTGGAACGCAGCAGACGCAACACTGTATGTAAACTATGCTGAGAGGGAAAAGGACTGCTCAACGACAAGGCAAAGAAGGGGTTAAGAGACGCCGAGTCTGTCACCTCAGGCCTCTGTGACATCGGCTGGTGTCACACCCCTGGAGCCTCAGCAGGCCTGGGTCCCACGGCTGGAGTATGCTGCTGCTGAGGGAACAAGGGAGGAGGACGTGCCACCTGACCAGCGGCCCCTCGGGCCTCTACTGCCCATTCTCCCCTGCGTGGTACCACAATGTCCCGATCCAACGTGGCCCTCCTACAGGTAAGCAAAGCCTGGTGCACCCAGATGACGGTGGAGCAGCTGAGAGCGAAGAGCCGTGAAGAAACGGGATCTCCACGGCTCCTGCTGGGCAGGTTCCCACCTCCAGCCCACCTCCTTAGAGTCGACCCACCTGCGAACCACGGCACCCTCCGAGTAGCCCACTTGCACGTCTTGCGATATGCCTGGGGTGGGGCAGGCAGTGCAGGTTAAGGGGCAGGAGGGGAGCATACACAAGCCCTGGGGGGGGGAGGGGTGTTTAGCCACGTTCGACTCCCCATTTCCAATCCAACAGCGGGAACCCCGCTAAGGCTTTCTTTCCCCAAGTCGCCGGAGAGAACGCGGAGCAGTGCTGCCGCCTTGTGGCACACTGCCGTAACAACCTTACAAACTGTGCCGAAGGGCTCCTATCATTCACAAGGCCTGCGGCCGGCGGCTTTGCAAACACAGCCCTGCCCTCAAGAAATATCCTGGGCTAGGTAATCTGAAACGAATTCAAATCAGGCCCGACTCTCAGGCAGAAACCTTACAAGACCTCGGTGGTACTCTCGCGCGTTTCAGAAAACAGCACATTCAAATGAAAAGCTGCTCAGCGTCTGTCTTGATTAGAGAGTGCAAGGGAAGCGAGACGAGGGTTTCCCTGGCTGCTGTCCTCACAAACCCTAAAAGCGTAAGTGCTCAAGAGGGCACGCCCAACAGAGAAGCCTACTGTTGCTGTGGCTGGCATTGTAAATTGGTAACAGCCGGTAGGAAGATCAGTAGGCAAGTTCCTTACCAGACTGAACACTGGAGGGACCACGAGATTGGGCAACCCCGCTGCAGGTCGTATAACCAGAGACTAGCGTCGTTGGAAGGAAGCACTCGCACCCCAGCGGCCGTTGTGGTACCCTTTACCACAGCCAAGACACGCAAACGCACGAACTATCGAGCGAGGGGTGCATGGAGAAAGGTGTTCTGCTACCTACACTCCCTCGACTACCACTCGTCCACAGAACCAAATGAACTCATACCATTTGCAGCAGCGTGGGTGGAGCAGTAGATGATCTCACTAATTCTGGTAGAGACAGCAAGACACATATCGCAGGATCTCTCTTATATGTGCAGTCTAAATAGGGATACAAAGGAAACACAGGGTTCACAGAGGGAAGAAAGAAGCGTGGAGTTCTCAGAGGGGGAAGTTGGAGACCGGGGAAGGGTGAAGTGGGAGGTTGCGATTCACAGAAACACACTTAACCGATCAAAAGGTGCTCATCAAGGGCGACCCACCCGGAAGCACAGGGAACGCTACAGAACATTCCTCAGTCAACTAACAGGGCAAAGAATCTGAAACCCTACGGGTACACAGCTACGTTTACAATTGCATCAAGCGGCTGTGGAACGCAGCAGACGCAACACTGTATGTAAACTATGCTGAGAGGGAAAAGGACTGCTCAACGACAAGGCAAAGAAGGGGTTAAGAGACGCCGAGTCTGTCACCTCAGGCCTCTGTGACATCGGCTGGTGTCACACCCCTGGAGCCTCAGCAGGCCTGGGTCCCACGGCTGGAGTATGCTGCTGCTGAGGGAACAAGGGAGGAGGACGTGCCACCTGACCAGCGGCCCCTCGGGCCTCTACTGCCCATTCTCCCCTGCGTGGTACCACAATGTCCCGATCCAACGTGGCCCTCCTACAGGTAAGCAAAGCCTGGTGCACCCAGATGACGGTGGAGCAGCTGAGAGCGAAGAGCCGTGAAGAAACGGGATCTCCACGGCTCCTGCTGGGCAGGTTCCCACCTCCAGCCCACCTCCTTAGAGTCGACCCACCTGCGAACCACGGCACCCTCCGAGTAGCCCACTTGCACGTCTTGCGATATGCCTGGGGTGGGGCAGGCAGTGCAGGTTAAGGGGCAGGAGGGGAGCATACACAAGCCCTGGGGGGGGGAGGGGTGTTTAGCCACGTTCGACTCCCCATTTCCAATCCAACAGCGGGAACCCCGCTAAGGCTTTCTTTCCCCAAGTCGCCGGAGAGAACGCGGAGCAGTGCTGCCGCCTTGTGGCACACTGCCGTAACAACCTTACAAACTGTGCCGAAGGGCTCCTATCATTCACAAGGCCTGCGGCCGGCGGCTTTGCAAACACAGCCCTGCCCTCAAGAAATATCCTGGGCTAGGTAATCTGAAACGAATTCAAATCAGGCCCGACTCTCAGGCAGAAACCTTACAAGACCTCGGTGGTACTCTCGCGCGTTTCAGAAAACAGCACATTCAAATGAAAAGCTGCTCAGCGTCTGTCTTGATTAGAGAGTGCAAGGGAAGCGAGACGAGGGTTTCCCTGGCTGCTGTCCTCACAAACCCTAAAAGCGTAAGTGCTCAAGAGGGCACGCCCAACAGAGAAGCCTACTGTTGCTGTGGCTGGCATTGTAAATTGGTAACAGCCGGTAGGAAGATCAGTAGGCAAGTTCCTTACCAGACTGAACACTGGAGGGACCACGAGATTGGGCAACCCCGCTGCAGGTCGTATAACCAGAGACTAGCGTCGTTGGAAGGAAGCACTCGCACCCCAGCGGCCGTTGTGGTACCCTTTACCACAGCCAAGACACGCAAACGCACGAACTATCGAGCGAGGGGTGCATGGAGAAAGGTGTTCTGCTACCTACACTCCCTCGACTACCACTCGTCCACAGAACCAAATGAACTCATACCATTTGCAGCAGCGTGGGTGGAGCAGTAGATGATCTCACTAATTCTGGTAGAGACAGCAAGACACATATCGCAGGATCTCTCTTATATGTGCAGTCTAAATAGGGATACAAAGGAAACACAGGGTTCACAGAGGGAAGAAAGAAGCGTGGAGTTCTCAGAGGGGGAAGTTGGAGACCGGGGAAGGGTGAAGTGGGAGGTTGCGATTCACAGAAACACACTTAACCGATCAAAAGGTGCTCATCAAGGGCGACCCACCCGGAAGCACAGGGAACGCTACAGAACATTCCTCAGTCAACTAACAGGGCAAAGAATCTGAAACCCTACGGGTACACAGCTACGTTTACAATTGCATCAAGCGGCTGTGGAACGCAGCAGACGCAACACTGTATGTAAACTATGCTGAGAGGGAAAAGGACTGCTCAACGACAAGGCAAAGAAGGGGTTAAGAGACGCCGAGTCTGTCACCTCAGGCCTCTGTGACATCGGCTGGTGTCACACCCCTGGAGCCTCAGCAGGCCTGGGTCCCACGGCTGGAGTATGCTGCTGCTGAGGGAACAAGGGAGGAGGACGTGCCACCTGACCAGCGGCCCCTCGGGCCTCTACTGCCCATTCTCCCCTGCGTGGTACCACAATGTCCCGATCCAACGTGGCCCTCCTACAGGTAAGCAAAGCCTGGTGCACCCAGATGACGGTGGAGCAGCTGAGAGCGAAGAGCCGTGAAGAAACGGGATCTCCACGGCTCCTGCTGGGCAGGTTCCCACCTCCAGCCCACCTCCTTAGAGTCGACCCACCTGCGAACCACGGCACCCTCCGAGTAGCCCACTTGCACGTCTTGCGATATGCCTGGGGTGGGGCAGGCAGTGCAGGTTAAGGGGCAGGAGGGGAGCATACACAAGCCCTGGGGGGGGGAGGGGTGTTTAGCCACGTTCGACTCCCCATTTCCAATCCAACAGCGGGAACCCCGCTAAGGCTTTCTTTCCCCAAGTCGCCGGAGAGAACGCGGAGCAGTGCTGCCGCCTTGTGGCACACTGCCGTAACAACCTTACAAACTGTGCCGAAGGGCTCCTATCATTCACAAGGCCTGCGGCCGGCGGCTTTGCAAACACAGCCCTGCCCTCAAGAAATATCCTGGGCTAGGTAATCTGAAACGAATTCAAATCAGGCCCGACTCTCAGGCAGAAACCTTACAAGACCTCGGTGGTACTCTCGCGCGTTTCAGAAAACAGCACATTCAAATGAAAAGCTGCTCAGCGTCTGTCTTGATTAGAGAGTGCAAGGGAAGCGAGACGAGGGTTTCCCTGGCTGCTGTCCTCACAAACCCTAAAAGCGTAAGTGCTCAAGAGGGCACGCCCAACAGAGAAGCCTACTGTTGCTGTGGCTGGCATTGTAAATTGGTAACAGCCGGTAGGAAGATCAGTAGGCAAGTTCCTTACCAGACTGAACACTGGAGGGACCACGAGATTGGGCAACCCCGCTGCAGGTCGTATAACCAGAGACTAGCGTCGTTGGAAGGAAGCACTCGCACCCCAGCGGCCGTTGTGGTACCCTTTACCACAGCCAAGACACGCAAACGCACGAACTATCGAGCGAGGGGTGCATGGAGAAAGGTGTTCTGCTACCTACACTCCCTCGACTACCACTCGTCCACAGAACCAAATGAACTCATACCATTTGCAGCAGCGTGGGTGGAGCAGTAGATGATCTCACTAATTCTGGTAGAGACAGCAAGACACATATCGCAGGATCTCTCTTATATGTGCAGTCTAAATAGGGATACAAAGGAAACACAGGGTTCACAGAGGGAAGAAAGAAGCGTGGAGTTCTCAGAGGGGGAAGTTGGAGACCGGGGAAGGGTGAAGTGGGAGGTTGCGATTCACAGAAACACACTTAACCGATCAAAAGGTGCTCATCAAGGGCGACCCACCCGGAAGCACAGGGAACGCTACAGAACATTCCTCAGTCAACTAACAGGGCAAAGAATCTGAAACCCTACGGGTACACAGCTACGTTTACAATTGCATCAAGCGGCTGTGGAACGCAGCAGACGCAACACTGTATGTAAACTATGCTGAGAGGGAAAAGGACTGCTCAACGACAAGGCAAAGAAGGGGTTAAGAGACGCCGAGTCTGTCACCTCAGGCCTCTGTGACATCGGCTGGTGTCACACCCCTGGAGCCTCAGCAGGCCTGGGTCCCACGGCTGGAGTATGCTGCTGCTGAGGGAACAAGGGAGGAGGACGTGCCACCTGACCAGCGGCCCCTCGGGCCTCTACTGCCCATTCTCCCCTGCGTGGTACCACAATGTCCCGATCCAACGTGGCCCTCCTACAGGTAAGCAAAGCCTGGTGCACCCAGATGACGGTGGAGCAGCTGAGAGCGAAGAGCCGTGAAGAAACGGGATCTCCACGGCTCCTGCTGGGCAGGTTCCCACCTCCAGCCCACCTCCTTAGAGTCGACCCACCTGCGAACCACGGCACCCTCCGAGTAGCCCACTTGCACGTCTTGCGATATGCCTGGGGTGGGGCAGGCAGTGCAGGTTAAGGGGCAGGAGGGGAGCATACACAAGCCCTGGGGGGGGGGGTGTTTAGCCACGTTCGACTCCCCATTTCCAATCCAACAGCGGGAACCCCGCTAAGGCTTTCTTTCCCCAAGTCGCCGGAGAGAACGCGGAGCAGTGCTGCCGCCTTGTGGCACACTGCCGTAACAACCTTACAAACTGTGCCGAAGGGCTCCTATCATTCACAAGGCCTGCGGCCGGCGGCTTTGCAAACACAGCCCTGCCCTCAAGAAATATCCTGGGCTAGGTAATCTGAAACGAATTCAAATCAGGCCCGACTCTCAGGCAGAAACCTTACAAGACCTCGGTGGTACTCACGCGCGTTTCAGAAAACAGCACATTCAAATGAAAAGCTGCTCAGCGTCTGTCTTGATTAGAGAGTGCAAGGGAAGCGAGACGAGGGTTTCCCTGGCTGCTGTCCTCACAAACCCTAAAAGCGTAAGTGCTCAAGAGGGCACGCCCAACAGAGAAGCCTACTGTTGCTGTGGCTGGCATTGTAAATTGGTAACAGCCGGTAGGAAGATCAGTAGGCAAGTTCCTTACCAGACTGAACACTGGAGGGACCACGAGATTGGGCAACCCCGCTGCAGGTCGTATAACCAGAGACTAGCGTCGTTGGAAGGAAGCACTCGCACCCCAGCGGCCGTTGTGGTACCCTTTACCACAGCCAAGACACGCAAACGCACGAACTATCGAGCGAGGGGTGCATGGAGAAAGGTGTTCTGCTACCTACACTCCCTCGACTACCACTCGTCCACAGAACCAAATGAACTCATACCATTTGCAGCAGCGTGGGTGGAGCAGTAGATGATCTCACTAATTCTGGTAGAGACAGCAAGACACATATCGCAGGATCTCTCTTATATGTGCAGTCTAAATAGGGATACAAAGGAAACACAGGGTTCACAGAGGGAAGAAAGAAGCGTGGAGTTCTCAGAGGGGGAAGTTGGAGACCGGGGAAGGGTGAAGTGGGAGGTTGCGATTCACAGAAACACACTTAACCGATCAAAAGGTGCTCATCAAGGGCGACCCACCCGGAAGCACAGGGAACGCTACAGAACATTCCTCAGTCAACTAACAGGGCAAAGAATCTGAAACCCTACGGGTACACAGCTACGTTTACAATTGCATCAAGCGGCTGTGGAACGCAGCAGACGCAACACTGTATGTAAACTATGCTGAGAGGGAAAAGGACTGCTCAACGACAAGGCAAAGAAGGGGTTAAGAGACGCCGAGTCTGTCACCTCAGGCCTCTGTGACATCGGCTGGTGTCACACCCCTGGAGCCTCAGCAGGCCTGGGTCCCACGGCTGGAGTATGCTGCTGCTGAGGGAACAAGGGAGGAGGACGTGCCACCTGACCAGCGGCCCCTCGGGCCTCTACTGCCCATTCTCCCCTGCGTGGTACCACAATGTCCCGATCCAACGTGGCCCTCCTACAGGTAAGCAAAGCCTGGTGCACCCAGATGACGGTGGAGCAGCTGAGAGCGAAGAGCCGTGAAGAAACGGGATCTCCACGGCTCCTGCTGGGCAGGTTCCCACCTCCAGCCCACCTCCTTAGAGTCGACCCACCTGCGAACCACGGCACCCTCCGAGTAGCCCACTTTCACGTCTTGCGATATGCCTGGGGTGGGGCAGGCAGTGCAGGTTAAGGGGCAGGAGGGGAGCATACACAAGCCCTGGGGGGGGGGGTGTTTAGCCACGTTCGACTCCCCATTTCCAATCCAACAGCGGGAACCCCGCTAAGGCTTTCTTTCCCCAAGTCGCCGGAGAGAACGCGGAGCAGTGCTGCCGCCTTGTGGCACACTGCCGTAACAACCTTACAAACTGTGCCGAAGGGCTCCTATCATTCACAAGGCCTGCGGCCGGCGGCTTTGCAAACACAGCCCTGCCCTCAAGAAATATCCTGGGCTAGGTAATCTGAAACGAATTCAAATCAGGCCCGACTCTCAGGCAGAAACCTTACAAGACCTCGGTGGTACTCACGCGCGTTTCAGAAAACAGCACATTCAAATGAAAAGCTGCTCAGCGTCTGTCTTGATTAGAGAGTGCAAGGGAAGCGAGACGAGGGTTTCCCTGGCTGCTGTCCTCACAAACCCTAAAAGCGTAAGTGCTCAAGAGGGCACGCCCAACAGAGAAGCCTACTGTTGCTGTGGCTGGCATTGTAAATTGGTAACAGCCGGTAGGAAGATCAGTAGGCAAGTTCCTTACCAGACTGAACACTGGAGGGACCACGAGATTGGGCAACCCCGCTGCAGGTCGTATAACCAGAGACTAGCGTCGTTGGAAGGAAGCACTCGCACCCCAGCGGCCGTTGTGGTACCCTTTACCACAGCCAAGACACGCAAACGCACGAACTATCGAGCGAGGGGTGCATGGAGAAAGGTGTTCTGCTACCTACACTCCCTCGACTACCACTCGTCCACAGAACCAAATGAACTCATACCATTTGCAGCAGCGTGGGTGGAGCAGTAGATGATCTCACTAATTCTGGTAGAGACAGCAAGACACATATCGCAGGATCTCTCTTATATGTGCAGTCTAAATAGGGGTTCAAATGAAGCAGCATACAAAGGAAACACAGGTTCGTAAACAGAAAAAAGAAGTGTAGAGTTCCCATAGGGGGAAACTGGGGATCAGGGAAGGATGATGTAGGAGGTTGGGATTAACAGAAACACACTAATGTATCAAAAAGTGTTCATCAACGAAGACCCTCCTGATAGCACAGAGAACGCTACTCAGCATTCTTCATTAACCTAAGAGTGAAAATCATCCGAAATACTCCAGGTATAGGTACATTTATAACTCCATCAAGTTGCTGTAGAGCTCAAACAAACACAACGTTGTATATAAACTATGCTGCAATAGAGTATAAAGATTAAATTTTAAAGAAGAAAAAGCAAGTAATGCCTACTCTATTACCCTCAGGTCTCCGTGACCTTGGCTGTTGTCACATCCCTTGATCCTGTGCAGGCTTGTGTCCCAAGGTTGGACTGTGCTGGGGCCATCAAATGAGCCCCTTTGGGCCTGTAGTGCCCGGTCCCCTCTGATGGTACCGCATTTCCATGTGCAGGCTCTCCCTCTCACAGAGAAGCTAAGCCTACTGTACCTAAATGATGGTGGACCCTCTGGGAGGCAAGAATTATCAATTGTTGCCCAATCTCCACACCTCCTGGTGGTGGGGTTCCTATTCCAGCCTCCTTCTCTACAGTCGTCCCACCTATGTACCACAGCCCTCTCAGCATAGCAGTTTGGCACGGGTTTGGATTTGTTTATGGTTTGTAGTTTAAGGGGGAAGGGGTAATGAGACACAAGCCGTTGGGTGTATGTTTGGGCAACTTCCACTCTAATTTCCAACTCGGGAGTTGGACTTTCTGTAACACTCTGGTTGCCTGGGTAACTAGAGTTGGTCTTAAAGAGGTCCTGTCCCCTGTGGCCATTGCTGTTAATAATTACATTAAAACTGGTGCTTTTGGGACTTCCCTGGTAGCACAGTGGTTAAGACACCGAGGTCCCAATGCAGAGGGCCCAGGTTCAATCCCTGGTCGGGTAACTAGATCCCACGTGCATGCCTCAACTAAGAGTTTGCTTGCCACAACTTAGAAGCCCATAGGCCACAACTAAGGAGCCCATGAGCCGAAACTACGGAGCCCTGGATCCGCAACTAAGGAGCCCATCTGCCGCAACTAAGTCCCAGCGTAACCAAATAAATTTTTTTTTGTTTTTGCGGTATGCGGGCCTCTCACTGTTGTGGCGTCTCCCGTTTCAGAGCACAGGCTCCGGACGCGCAGGCTCAGCAGCCATGGCTCACGGGCCCAGCCGCTCCGTGGCATGTAGGATGTTCCCGGACCGGGGCACGAACTCGTGTCCCCTGCATCTCAACCACTGCGCCACCAGGGAAGCCCCCAAATAAATTTTTTAAAAAAAAGAAAAGAAAAAACGCTGCTTATGAGCACTTAGTATTCATAAGGCCTGTCATGCTGTAAATGGTACCTGTCCTCAAGAAATGTTTGCTACTTAATGGAAAAATTATTCAAAACAGGACAGAGTTTTAAGAAGCCAATTTGAAGATGTAAATTTTACTCACACTTAAAAAAATGCACATGAAATTATCACTAGTTAGTATAGCTAATTAGTACAAAAAGGTATCAAGTTGCACCAGTCAGAATGCTTATCCTCAAAACACCTACAAACAATAAATGCTGGATAGGGTTTAGAGTAAAAAACCCTCTCTTGCTGTTGGTGGGAATGTAAACCACTAACAGCTACTATGGAGAACAGTGTGGAGGTTCTTTATAAAACTAAAAATAGAGCTACCATATGATCCAGTATTCCACTCCTGAGTATATATCCAGAGAAAACCATAAATCAAAAAGACATATGCAGCCCAAGTTCACTGCAGCACTATTTATGTTACCCACGATATGGAAGCAACCAAACTGATCACTGACAGATGAATAGATAAACAAGAAGTGGTTCATATATATAATGGAATATTACTCAGCCATAAAAATAGAATGAAATAATGCCACTTGCAGCAACATGGATGGACCTAGAGATGATCATACTAAGTAAAGTAAGTCAGACAGAGAATCACAAATATCATATGATATCACTTATGTTGGGAACCTATAAAAATGTTACAGGGACTTCCCTGGTGATCCAGTGGTTAAGAATCCACCTTCCAATGCAGGGGACGTAAGTTCAATCCATGGTCGGGAAACTAAGACTCACATGCCACCAGGAAACTAAGCCCACTCAACACAACTACCAACCCTGTGTGCACCACAATGAAAGATCATGTGTGCCACAACTAAGATCCAATGCCACCAAAAATAAATAAATAAATATTTTAAAATATTACAAATGTATTTATTTACAAAACAGAAACAGACTCAGAGACTTCAGATATCCTTCAGGAAGAAAATTTTTTAAATCTAATACAGATCATTAAATGTCAACCTGAAAAAATGATGCAATAATTTATATTGTAAAGGGTTTAATTTTCCTCAAATTAATCTATACCAGGCATTAGCAAACTAAACCTGCATATCACATCCAGCCTCCCAACTTATTTTGTAAATAAAATTTTATTGAATGACCAAAAAAACCCACCATGAGACATCATACCACACTTGTCAAAATGGCTATCATTCACAAGTCTACAAATAACAAATATTATTGAGAATATGGAGAAAATGGATCCTGAGTACACTGTTAGTAGGACTGTAAATTGGTACATCCACTATGAAAACAATATGGAGACCTGAAAAAACTAAACGTAGAACTATCATATTAGTGATCAATTCCACAGCTGGGTATATGTTGAAAGAAATGAAAACACCAATTTGACAAGATACATGCACCCCAATGTTCATAGCAGCATTATTTACAATTGCCAAGATATGGAAGCAAACTAAATGTCCATCAACAGAAATGGATAAAGAAGATGTTGTATGTATACACAATAAACTATTACTCAGCTATTAAAAAGAATCAAATTCTGACATATGCAACAACATGGATGGACCTAGAATGTATTATACCTAGTGAAATAAGTTAGAGAAAGACAAAGAGAAAGGCAAAGATTCCTCATTTATACGTGGAATCTATGAAATACAAGAATAAGTTAGAGAAAGACAAAGAGAAAGGCAAAGATTCCTCATTTATATGTGGAATCTATGAAATACAAGAAAGAAATGTATATAACAAAATAGCAATAGACTCACAGACAACAAATTAGTGGTTACTAGTGGGGAGAGTGAAGGGGGGTGGGAAAGATAGTACTTTGTTTTTGTTAATCCAATACCTCTATGTAGAAAATAAACAAGGATCTACTGTACAACACAGGGAAATATAGCCATTATTTTTTAATAACTTTAAGTGGAGCATCATCTATAAATACATTAAATCCTTATGTTATACCCCGAGACTAAGGTAATATTGTACATCAACTATACTTCAATTTTTAAAATCCATAGGGTGGCTGTGGATTAAAAAAAGATTAATTATATACTGTGAACCAGAGCTTCATGTTAAATTTAAGACCATATACAGGATAAAATTGAATGATTGGAAAAAAGATATTCCATGCAAATGATACTTGCCTTACTAGTCTATCATCAGAAAAAAAAGACTTTACGTCAAACTTCTCAAAAAAACGAATGTTATCATATAATGATAAAGGGATTAATTCATCAAGAAATTATGACAATTATAAATATGTAAGTATCCAGCATTGGAGGTTCTAAACATATAAAGAAAATATTAACAAACAGAAAGGCGAAAATGTGCAGAAATAAAATAATGGTAAGAAACATCAATACCCAACTTTCAACACTGTATAGATCAGATAGAATACCCATCATCAAACACTGAACTTGAACACACACTTGATATCAAGTGAACCTAACAGACACATGCAGTACATTCCACTCAAAAGTAGCGAAATTTCCAGGGCTTCCCTGGTGGCGCAGTGGTTGAGAGTCCACCTGCCGATGCAGGAGACACAGGTTCGTGCCCCGGTCCGGGAATATCCCACATGCTGCGGAGCAGCTGGGCCCGTGAGCCATGGCTGCTGAGCTTGTGCGTCTGGAGCCTGTGCTCCGCAACGGGAGAGGCCACAACAGTGAGAGGCCCGCGTACCGCAAAAATAAAATAAAATAAAATAATATAAATTTTTTTAAAAGTAGCAAAATTTCCATTCTTCTAAGCACACGTAGAACATTTCCCATGATAGATCAAATGTTAAGCCACAAAACAAGTCTTCAAAAATCCAAGAAGACTGAAATCATATGAACTATCTTTTCTAATCACAATGCTATGAAACTGAAATTCAATATTAAGAATAATTGAGGGATTAGGAACCAAGACCGCAGAGTAGAAGGACGTGCTCTCATTCCTTCTTGCAAGAACACCAGAATCACAACTAGCTGCTGGACAATCATCGACAGGAAGACACTGGAACTCACCAAAAAAGATACCCCACATCCAAAAACAAAGGAGAAGCCACAATGAGATGGCAGGAGGGGCGCAATCACGTGAAAATCAAATCGCATAACTGCTGGGTGGATGACTCACACACTGGAGAACACTTATACCACAGAAGTCCACCCACTGGAGTGAAGGTTCTGAGCCCAACGTCAGGTTCCCAACCTGGGTGTCCGGCAACAGGAGGAGGAATTCCTAGAGAATCACACTTTGAAGGCTAGTGGGATTTTATTGCAGGACTTCGACAGGACTCGGGGAAACAGAGACTCCACTCTGGAGGGCACACAGAAAGTAGTGTGCGCATCGGGACCCAGGGGAAGGAGCAGTGACCCCAGGGAAAACTGAACCAGAACTACCTGCTAGTGTCAGAGGGTCTCCTGCAGAGGCAGGTGGTGGCTGTGGCTCACCATGGGGACAAGGACACTGGCAGCAGAAGTTCTGGGAAGTAATCCTTGGAGTGAGCCCTCCCTGAGTCCTCCATTAGCCCCATCAAAGAGCCCAGGTACGCTCCAGTGTTGGGTCACCTCAGGCCAAACAACCAACAGGGAGGGAACCCAGCCCAACCCATCAGCAGTCAAGCAGATTAAAGTTTTACTGAGATCTTCCCACCAGAGCAACAGTCAGCTCTACTCACCACCAGTCCCTCCCATCAGGGAACTTGCAGAAGCCTCTTAGATAGCCTCATCCACCAGAGGGCAGACAGCAGAATCAAGAACTACAATCCTGCAGCCTGTGGAACAAAAATCACATTCACAGAAAGATAGACAAGATGAAAAGGCAGAGCGCTATGTACCAGATGAAGGAACAAGAAAAAAACCCAGAAAAACAACTAAAGGAAGTGGAGATAGGACACCTTCCAGAAAAAGAATTCACAATAATGATAGTGAAGATGATCCAGGACCTCGGAAAAAGAATGGAGGCAAAGATCAAGAAGATGCAAGAAATGTTTAACAAAGATCTAGAAGAATTAAAGAACGAACAAACAGAGATGAACAATATAATAACTGAAATGAAAACTACCCTAGAAGGAATCAACAGCAGAATAACTGAGGCAGAAGAATGGCTAAGTGATCTGGAAGACAGAATGGTGGAATTCACTGCTGCAGAACAGAATAAAGAAAAAAGAATGAAAAGAAATGACGACACCCTAAGAGACCTCTGGGACAACATTAAATGCAACAACATTCGCATTATAGGGGTCCCAGAAGGAGAAGAGACAGAGAAAGGACCCAAGAAAATATTTGAAGAAATTATACTCAAAAATGTCCCTAACATTGGAAAGGAAATAGCCATCTAAGTCCAGGAAGTGCAGAGAGTCCCATACAGGAGAAACCCAAGGAGAAACATGCAGACATATAGTAATCAAACTGGCAAAAATTAAAGACAAAGAAAAATTATTGAAAGCAGCAAGGGAAAAATGACAAATAACATACAAGGGAACTCCCATAAGGTTAACAGCTGATTTCTCAGCAGAAACTCTACAAGCCAGAAGGGAGTGGCATGACATACTTAAAGTGATGAAAGGGAAGAACCTACAACCAAGATTACTGTACCCCACAAGGATCTCATTCAGATTCGATGGAGAAATCAAAAGCTCTACACACAAGCAAGAGCTAAGAGAATTCAGCACCACCAAACCAGCTTTACAACAAATGCTAAAGGAACTTCTCTAAGTGGGAAACACAAGAGAAGAAAAGGACCTACAAAAACAAACCCAAAACAATTAAGAAAATGGTCATAGGAACATACATATCGATAATTACCTTAAAGGTAAATGGATTAAATGCTCCAAACAAAAGACACAGGCTTGCTGAATGGATACAAAAACAAGACCCATTATATGCTGTCTCCAAGAGACCCACTTCACACCTGGGGACACATACAGACTGAAAGCGAGGGGATAGAAAAAGATATTCCATGCAAATGGAAATCACAAGAAAGCTGGAGTAGCAAAACTCATATCAGATAAAATAGACTTTCAAATAAAGAATGTTATAAGAGACAAGGAAGGACACTACATAATGATCAAGTGATCAATCCAAGAAGAAGATATAACAACTATAAATATATATGCACCCAACATCGGAGCACCTCAATACATAAGACAACTGCTAACAGCTCTAAAAGATGAAATCGACAGTAACACAACAGTGGGGGACTTTAACACCTCACTTACACCAATGGACAGATCATCCAAAATGAAAATAAATAAGGAAACACAAGCTTTAAATGACACAACAGACCAGATAGATTTAATTGATATTTATAGGACATTCCATCCAAAAACAGCAGATTACACTTTCTTCTCAAGTGCGGAACATTCTCCAGGATAGATCACATCTTGGGTCACAAATCAAGCCTCAGTAAGTTTAAGAAAATTTAAATCATATAAAGCATCTTTTCTGACCACAACGCTATGAGTTTAGAAATGAATTACAGGGAAAAAATCGTAAAAACACAAACACATGGAGGCTGAACAATACGTTACTAAATAACCAAGAGATCACTGAAGAAATCAAAGAGTAAATCAAAAAATACCTAGAGATAAATGACAATGAAAACACGATGATCCAAAACCTATGCGATGCAGCAAAAGCAGTTCTAAGAGGGAAGTTTATAGCTATACAAGCCTACCTCAAGAAACAAGAAAATCTCAAATAAACAATCTAACCTTACACCTAAAGGAACTAGAGAAGGAAGAACAAACAAAACCCAAAGTTAGCGGAAGGAAAGAAATCATAAAGATCAGAGCAGAAATAAATGAAATACCAACAAAGAACACAATAGCAAAGATCAATAAAACTAAAAGCTAGTTCTTTGAGAAGATAAACAAAATTGATAAACCATTAGCCCAAGTCATCAAGAAAAAGAGGGAGAGGACTCAAATCAATAAAATTAGAAACAAAAGAGAACTTACAACAGGCACCGCAGAAATACAAAGCATCCTAAGAGACTACTGCACACAACCCTATGCCAATGAAATGGACAACCTGGAAGAAATGGACAAATTCTTAGAAAGGTATAACCTTCCAAGACTGAACCAGGAAGAAATATAAAATATGAACAGACCAATCACAAGTAATGAAATTGAAACTGTGATTAAAAATCTTCCAACAAACAAAAGTGCAGGACCAGATGGCTTCACCAGTGAATTCTCGGAAACATCTAGAGAATAGCTAACACCCATCCTTCTCAAACTCTTCCAAAAAATTGCAGAGGAAGGAACACTCCCAAACTCATTCTGTGAGGCCACCCTCACCCTGATACCAGAACCAGACAAAGATACTACAAAAAAAGAAAATTACAGACCAATATCCCTGATGAATATAGATGCAAAAATCCTCAACAAACTACTAGCAAACAGAATCCAACAACACATTAAAAGGATCATACACCATGATCAAGTGGGATTTATCCCAGGGATGCAAGGATTCTTCAATATACTCAAATCAATCAATGTGATACCCCATGTTAACAAACTGAAGAATAAAAACCATATGATCATCTCAATAGACGCAGAAAAAGCTTTTGACAAAATTCAACACCATTTAGATAAAAAAAACTCTCTAGGAAGTGGGCATAGAGGGAACCTACCTCAACATAATAAAGACCATATATGACAAACCCATAGCAAACATCATTCTCAGTGGTGGAAAACTGAAAGCATTTCCTCTAAGATCAAAAACAAGACAAGGATGTCCACTCTCACCACTATTATTCAACATAGTTTTGGAAGTCCTAGCCACGGCAATCAGAGAAGAAAAAAAAATAAAAGGAATACAAATTGGAAAAGAAGAAGTAAAACTGTCACTGTTTGCAGATGACATGATACTATACATAGAGAATCCTAAAGATGCCACCAGTAAACTACTAGAGCTAATCAATGAATCTGGTAAAGTTGCAGGATACAAAATTAATGCACAGAAATCTCTTGCATTCCTATACACTAATGATGAAAACTTTGAAAGAGAAATTAAGGAAACACTCCCATTTAACATTGCAACAAAAAGAATAAAATACCTAGGAATAAAGCTAGCTGGGGAGACAAAAGACCTGTATGTAGAAAACTGTAAGACACTGATAAAAGAAATTAAAGATGATACAAACACATGGAGAGATATACCATGTTCTTTGATTGGAAGAATCAATACTGTGAAAATAACTATACCACCCAAAGCAATCTACGGATTCAATGCAATCCCTATCAAATTACCAATGGCATTTTTTACAGAACTAGAACAAAATATCTTAAAATTTGTATGGAGACACAAAAGATCCCGAACAGCCAAAGTGGTCTTGAGGGGGAAAAAAACGGAGCTGGAGGAATCAGGCTCCCAGACTTCAGACTATACTACAAAGCTACAGTAATCAAGACAATATTGGACTGGCACAAAAACAGAAATATACATCAGTGGAACAGGATAGAAAGCCCAGAGGTAAACCCACGCACCTATGGTCAACTAACCTATGACAAACGAGGCAAGGATATACAATGGAAAAAAGACAGTCTCTTCAATAAGTGGTGCTGGGAAAACTGGACAGCTACATGTAAAAGAATGAAATTAGAACACTCCCTAACACCATACACAATAATAAACTCAAAATGGATTCGAGACCTAAATGTAATACCAGACACTCTAAAACTCTTAGAGTAAAACATAGGAAGAACACTCTTTGACATAAATCACAGCAAGATCTGTTTTTGATCCACCACCTAGAGTAATGGAAATAAAAACAAAAATAAATAAATGGGACCTGGGGCTTCCCTGGTGGCGCAGTGGTTGAGAGTCCGCCTGCCGATGCAGGGGACACGGGTTTGTGTCCCGGTCGGGGAGGATCCCGCGTGCCGTGGAGCGGCTGGGCCCGTGAGCCATGGCCACTGAGCCTGCGCGTCCGGAGCCTGTGCTCCGCAACGGGACAGGCCACAGCAGTGAGAGGCCCGCGTACCGCAAAAAAAAAATTAAAAATAAAAATAAATAAATGGGACCTAATGAAACTTAAAAGTTTTTGCACAGCAAAGGAAACTACAAACAAGATGAAAAGACAATCCTCAGAGTGGGAGAAAATATTTGCAAATGAATCAAAGGACAAAGGATTGACCTCAAAAATATATAAACAGCTCATGCAGCTCAATATTAAAGAAACAAAAACCCAATCCAAAAATGGGCAGAAGACCTAAATAGACATTTCTGCAAAGAAGACATACAGATGGCCAGGAAGCACATGAAAAGTTGCTCAACATCACTAATTATTAGGGAAATGCAAATCAAAACTACAATGAGGTATCGCTTCACACCAGTTAGAATGGGCATCATCAGAAAATCTATAAACAACGAATGCTGGAGAGGTGTGGAGAAAAGGGAACCCTATTGCACTGTTGGTGGGAATGTAAATTGATACAGCAACTATGGAGAACAGTATTGGAGGTTCTTTAAAAAACTAAAAATAGAACTACTGAATGACCCAGCAATCCCACTACTGGGCATATACCCAGAGAAAAGCATAATTCAAAAAGACACATGCACCCCAATGTTCACTGCAGCACTATTTACAATAGCCAGGTCATGGAAGCAACCTAAATGCCCATCAAAAGACGAATGGATAAAGAAGATGTGGTATATATATATACAATGGAATATTGCTCAGCCATAGAAAGGAACGAAATCGGGTCATTTGTTGAGACGCAGATGGATCTACAGACCGTCATACAGAGTGAAGTAAGTCACAAAGAGAAAAACAAATATGGTATATTAACGCATATATGTGGAACCTAGAGAAGTGGTAGAGATGAACTGGTTTGCAGGGCAGGAATTGAGACACAGATGTAGACAACAAACATATGGACACCAAGGGGGGAAAGTGGCAGGGGGTGGGCTTGGAGGTGTGATGAGTTGGGCGATTGGGATTGACATGTATACACTGATGTGTATAAAACTGATGACTAATAAGAACCTGCTGTATAAGAAATTAATTAATTTTTAAAAAACACCACAATTAGTGAGCCTGCACTCTAGAGCCCGCATACCACAACTACTGAGGCCACGTGCCACAACTACTGAATCTTGCACGCCTACAGCCCATGCTCCACAACAAGTGAAGCCACCGCAGTGAGAAGCCTGCAAGCCGCAATGGAGTAGCCCCTGCTCATCGCAACTAGAGAAAGTCCACGCACAGCAACGAAGACCCAAGGCAGCCAAAAATAAATAATTAATTTTAAAAATTAAAATAAAAGACTGAATCATGAAGAACTAAAACAATCTGAGCAGACAAAATTATTATTAAGGAGATTGAATCAGTTCTCAAAAACTTCCCCCCAAAAAATACCAGGGCTATGTTCAGTAGAAACTACAACAAATCGTAAAACAACTATACTCCAATAACAAAAAAGAAATATTTCCTACAATTATCAATTCCATTAACAAATCCAGAAATAAAACATGTTGATATTCTTTTTATTTAAATAAAATACTGGAACTAGATGGCTTCACTGGTGAATTCTATCAAACTTTTTTTTCTCTATCAAACTTTTAAAAGAAGTATTAATACTAATTATTTTTAATTGGGTAAATCTTATAAATCTATTTGTGGATGATACTTGTATTTTAGAAATACACTAGGGGAGACATACACAAATGATATAAAATAAGTTAGAGCTATCGGTTCTGAATCTCTGATGTCTGAAAATATTTATCATTTTAGTTGAGCTATGTTTCAGAAATTTAACACAATTGAGCATACATTAATAATATGATTCTTGTAGACTTTTTGGAAAATACAAAGAAGTGATAAGGAAGCACATGTCTGTTACATGAGTGGGGAGTATAATGGAAACACAGAAGAACAAGCCACGACTGATTACAACCTCCACTTGACAAGCCAATATCTTCAATGGACGAAAGGGACAATGTTCATTTTTCAAAGCAAACTACAAGCAAAGGAAAACTTAGACGAAAACTAAGTTTCCAGATTTACCATGACAGTTTATGCACATTTCTCAGAGAATCACACCAAACCCTTACTAAACATAAAAGAAATATATGAACTTCATAGCAGAGGAGTCTTGCAGAAAACACCTGAACAAGGGAACATCAGGTGTAATGGGACAAACAATTATCAGGTCACTGAAGCACACAAGACACATTATCCCTACTGTGGTATTGTGGGTGAAACACATAAGAAAACCATAATCTGAAACTATCATGAAAAAATGTCAGTTTTATGCAAATTTCAGACCACATATACCTCCCATGTTCTCTGACTCTAATACTGTATTTAAACAGTCTTTCTTATCAATATACAGAGCAAATCTGTCCTAATTCCTTATTTTTCCCAGAACTTTGAGTTATCTGGACCACTAACGCCATCCCACTTAAAAGTGCATTCATCCTGTTATGCTAAGTTGATGTTACATTCAGATGTACATTAATCATTCCACTTTCCCCTTCTTCACTAATATCTCGACATCTGAAATTATCCTATAGGGAATTTTGGATATTAATGGCTTCCCATGTTGATCTTTCACAAAAGGAATAATTTCAATAGTTGAAGGTCGTTAATTCATGGTGAGAATTCTCCATGCTCTGTAGGGAGCCTGGATGCAGACAATGGGGAAAAGGCTCTGGAACACAGAGAAGTATTGTAAAGAGCTGACTCACTATCATAAGAAGGAAAAACACAAGTAGTTGAAAACAACGTTGCTAGACAGGAACATCAGAAGTAGAAAATGAAACGTTTGCAGGTTCTCAATCCATGAACCCAGCAGCCCTCGTGCTTAAAACTGGCCTAAACTTAGAAACACCTGGAGTTAAAACAATGCAAATGCTCCCACCCAGATCAATAGACTCTGTGGGGAGGGCACAGGTGATGTTACTGCTAAATACTCATCATGCAATGCTAATGGGAAAGTGCATGGGAGCCACATAGCAAACATTTCTTCCAAAGCTTTAAAGTGCATAGAAATTTGGGGGGAATCTGGGCCCCACTTGAAGTTATGATTCTCCTGTGGGGCTCATAAAATGGCATCTTTAACAAGTTTTTTGTTGGTGCAGATGTTACTCCTCAGCCCCGTATCCAGTAGCACTGAGCTAGAGCTATCAGGCAGAGCGCACCTGAGAACACTGAGTAGCGTGAAGGTTTCAGGTAAGAACTTCCAGAAGTGAAGGTTCCCTGGGCCTGATTCCTAGGGGCTGAGCCCCTCCTGGAATAGGTGTGGCCTTGCTGTTGTCTAAGGGAGATGCTGCTAGGTTGGTGGAAATCACATGGTGGGTTTAGGGTTGTGTGAGGGGTGGCCCATAGAAATCTACCCAAAGGTACCCTTAGTCCTCAGGTCCTTTAGCCCCCTTTCCTCTCAGGGACCACTTGACCCACAGGACTACCAGAGCAGGGCATGACCACCTGTCCTCAGGTGAGCTGAGACTCCCTACCCCCAAAGATCCAGAGCATGAAGTTGTTTGCATCACAGATTTGTTTGAAAATAAACCAAATGCAGCAACAGAGAGTGGATTAACATTTTGTGTTGGGAATGGACAGAAGCCTTTGAAAATGATGCCATGAATGCATATTTGATGATTCACAAAGGAAGTCGTGATCTATGTTAATAAAGCACATTATAACTGAATCAACAGATCAGAATTTTTGGTTTGTTGTATGTCTATGTGTGTGGGTTACAAATTGTGGTGCCAGAGTTTGTTCTCCCACCCCCCCTTATTTATTTTTACTTTCTCACATCTTTAAAGTGCATTGATTAAGGTAAAAATTAGAGAAAAGCATATCCACTTTTTCAAATATTCTTTGAGAATATTGAATCTTTTAAATTTTTCCTTTTATTAAAAACGTTTTTTTTAATTTTTATACAATTTTTAAAGGTTACTTTCCATTTACAGTTATAAAATATTCGCTATTTTCCCTGGGTTGTACAATACATCTCTGAGCCTATCTTACACCCAATAGTTTGTACCTCCCACTCCCCCACCCCTATAGTGACCCTCCCACCTCCCCACTGGTCACCACTAGTTTGTTCTCTGTACCTGTGAGTTTGCTTCTTTTTTGTTATATTCATTCATGTGTTGTATTTTTTAGATTCCACATATAAGTGATATTATACAGTACTTGCCTTTCTCTGTCTGACTTATTTCACTTAGCAAAGTTCCCTCCAAGTCCACCTATGTTGCTGCGAATGTCAAAATTTCATTTTTTCATGGTTGAATAAGTAGTGTGTTGTACATATATACCCCATCTTCTTTATCCATTCATCTGTTGATGGGCACTTAGGTTTCTTCTATATCTTGGCAATTGCAAATAGTGCTGCTATGAATATTGGGGTGCATGTATATTTTTGAAATAGTGTTTTGGGTTTTTCTTGGATACACATCCAGGAGTGGAATCACTGGGTCATATGGTAGTTCTATATTTAGTTTTTCGAATCTTTTAGTGTATCCCAATAATTGTTTCATAATCCATATACCAGTGTATTTAAAATTTTAAGTGATTTTTAAAAGAGCTTTTTTTTTTTTTTGGCCACACTGGTTGCAGGATCTTAGTTCCCCAACCAGGGATTGAATCCCAGACCAGGGATTTAATCTGGGTCACAGCAGTGAAAGTGCCAAGTCCTAACCACTGGACCACCAGGGAACTCCCAAACAAATTAGACTTTAAAATAAGGACTGTTAAAAGAGACAAAGAAGGATACTACATAATGATCAAGGATCAATCCAAGAAGAAGATATAACAATTTTAGGTATTTATGCACCCAACATAGGGGCACCTACATACATAAAGCAACTATTAACTGACATAAAGGGAGAAATTGATAGTAACACAATAAAAGTAGGGAACTTTAAAATCCCACTTATAACAATGGACAGGTCATCCAGACAGAAAATCAGTAAGGAAACCCTGGCCTTAAAGGACACATTAGACCAGATGGATGGATGTATATATACAAAACATTCCATCCAAAAGCATCAGAATACACCTCATTTTCAAGCACACACTGAACTTTCTCCAGGATAGATCACATGCTATGCCTCAAAACAACCCTCAGTAAATTTAAGGAAATTGAAATCACATCAAGTATATTTTCCAAACACAATGCTATGAGACTACAAATTGACTGTAAGAAAATAACTGCAAAAAACACAAACACGTGGAGGCTAAACAATACGCTACTAAACAACCAATGGATCACTGAAGAAATCAGAGAGGAAACAAAAAATACCTAGAGACAAATGGAAATGAAAACACAACGATCCAAATCTATGAAACACAGCAAAAGCAGTTCTAAACGGGAAGTTTATGGTGATACAAGCTTACCATAGGAAACAAGAAAAATCTCAAATGTACACTCTAACCTTACACCCAAAGGAGTGAGAAAAAGAACAAAGCTAAAAGTTAGTAAAAATTTTAAAAATCGTAACGATTAGAGCAAAAATAAATAAAAGAGATGAAAAATCAATAGAAAAGATCAATGAAACTAAGAGCTGTTTCTTTGAAAAGATAAACAAAATTTAGCCAGACTCATCAAGAAGAAAGAGAGGGCCCCAATCAGTAAAATCAGATACGAAAAAAGGGAAGGTACCACTGACACCACAGAAACACCAATGAGCATGAGACTACCATGAACGATTATATGCTACTAAAATGGACAACCTAGAAGGAATGGACAAATTCCTAGAAATGTACAATCTCCCAAAACTGAATGAGGAAGAAATATAAAATATAATCAGATGAATTACCAATAATGAAATTGAATCAGTTGTTAAAAAAAACTTCCAACAAACATAAGTCCAGGAGCAGATGGCTTCACAAGCGAATTCTACCAAACATTTAGAGAAGAATTAACACCTATTCTCCAACTATTCCAAAAATTGGCAGAGGAAACTGCAGAGTCAGGAATTGTAGGGTTGGGGGAAATGGGTGCAGGGTCATGAGGAAACTAAGGACACTTGGTAAGTGATGACTGGAACATTTGGAGGCATTAGACATAAAGGACACGAGAAATGGGCTGAAGTCACTGGTAGGAGAGGAGGATAAAGGGCAAGGGAGAAGGAAGATAAGAAGGATAAAAGGCTTGGGAGCAGTAGAAGGGGAGGAGGGTTGGGTTGAGAGCTCTGGAATCCGGAGGATAGAGGTTTCATGGGGACGGAGGTCTAAAATGCACAGGATGGACATGGGAGAGCAATAAAGAAGCCTAGAAGGGGAAAAATTCATTCTAGAGATATCTAAAGGTCACAGAGGCAGAGAGACTGAGGTCACAATGAGGAATAGAGGATGGTGGAGCAGAGGGATGGAGGTGGGTGATGCTGGTTGCAGTGGGTGGAGGGTCATGAATTTTTTCTCCTGTTTAAGCAAACAAAACTTAATCCAGAGTCAAGGCACTTTGTGAAAATAAATTATGAACCACCAATCATACACAACCAGCAAGGCTTTCCCAAACTAAGATGACTGGTTAAGACACAATCAATTATTATCCTTGCTTTGATGTGGTGTCTTCTTTAGAAAAACCCCTCTCTGAGTTCCTGCAGATAAAGTGCTCCTAACCACCTTTGATTTGAGTCGGCTGCAACCGAACAGAGGTCGGCTCAAATGAACTCTTGAAAACTGGAATGCTCATAAATTAACATTTTAACACACAGGGCCGCATTTCTTTTTGAGCACTAGCACCTCGTCGGGTCCCTAAACACCTTGCTCAGGTGCAGCGTGGCCTGAGGACTCAGGGTGAAGTCTCTCCCCGCTTCTCCCTGCCCCCACTCACTCACGCCAACAACACACCAGCACAGCTGTGTCCTCACTTGACCAGACTGCACCCTTGATAGTAACACCACACTGCCTGCACCGGCAGAGTCTCCCACCACGTGCTGAGCAGTGCACAGAGGACTTCCGGCACACACCCGCCCCTCCCAGGGCCAAAACTGCCAGTCACAGGCTCCTCCCTTCACCAGCCCTGGGCTCAAGATCGCCAGCCTTGAACTCCATTTTAATGGAGCCCACACACCTGAGTTCGCAGTTCAGGCAAGCTGGTACCACAATCTGTAGTACAGGCCAGTTCTCCCTCTGACCCGTGTTGTTACCCCTTGGGTTTTGACAGCCTTCCCTTTTTTGGCCTCTTCTTTAGCCCAAACCTTCACACAGGCACAGACAGGGAATGCAGGTGAAACTCATAAGGACTTGAATCTAGTACCTCTAACAATGCATATGACCCAAGAGCAGACTGGAATCAGGGACTGGCCACCCAGAATCACCCTGAGTAATATAAACACATAAGGCGCTGGTCAGTCCCACCTCTAGAGCAGCCCATCGGACGCCACAGATTCCCGTTTCATACTTCGGGCTTTACATTGCAGGCACAGCTCTGCTGCCCCAGAATTTCCACCCAGAATATAGTCCTTCTTCCAAAATCAGACTTGCAGAGCCTAATAGGAAAGGTCAATTCAGATTCCGTTTAAAAGGACCACTTAAACAAAGAAACGAACAAAAAAGTCCTGCCATGGCTCCACCCCCATTCCTTGGTCATCCTTTTCTGAGCAGTTCAGAGACCAGAGTTCCTGAAAACTCTTCCACCTTTGTGAATGGATCTGGCATTCATAATTTTTGATGCTCATACTCAGATAAAGGAGAGTAAAGAACTTGAAATTTGGTGGGTGGATTTTATGTTTATCATCTGTGATAATGAAAGAGAAAAGACAAAGATAATCTCTACTCCCAGGAAGGCAAGCCCGACAACTAAATCCTCCTGGGAAAGATGAACATAGAATATCCAGTTCCCAACAGATTACGACAATCAACTCTCATAATGTGAGGATGTCAGCACAGTGTCTTGAACACAGTGCATCCTCACATACCTGTGAGCATACAGTAGATCCTCATGAAACATTCCTTTCATGAATGAATAAATGTTTCCCCATAAGTCTTCCTCAGACCCCACTGCTTTCTCTAGTCCCTGCTCAATTTGAAAGTGGTGAGCAGAGAATGTCATCTTTTCAGAAGTTGTTAGTGGTCTTCACTGGGAACAAGCAGTATTTGTGTTCGGATAGGCACTCAGGCACTGTTCTTGATTTCTCTAGATTAATGCTGCTGGAAATGAGGTCTAGGGTAAGCGACTTCAGTGGTTCCTCAAAGTGCAAATTACTGACCTTCATCCCAACTTGGAGACTCATAAAGTCTGAGTGTGGGGCCCCAGTATCTGCTTTTAAGGGGACGAATAAGTGATTTGTATAGACATGAAATTCTGGTGAGCAATGTTCCCCAAAGTCATTTTCAGCCTTGACTCCCCATTGGAATCATTTATGTATATTTTAGAACTACCACCCCCTGTGTCCCACCCCTGTAGATTCTGTCCATTAGTCTTTGACAGGTAAACACTGTGAGGCTCCCAGCTTCATTTCTGATGACCTATTACAGGGTCTGGTCCATGGGGAAGCCTGGTCTACATAGACTTGAATGGGGGACACTCGGTCTATCTCACGTTCCCAGGGTTGTACTGGAATGTGTACGTGTCTCTAGGAGACAAGTACCTCCAGAGACAAGGGAGGAGAAACACACATAAACGCCATAAAAGAACTTTGTACGTGCACAGATTTTCCCAGGCCCCCAAAAGCAATGGAATAGCAGCCAGAACATGCAGACCCTCAGAGGCCATGGGGAAGCCTTTGGCTCTCGCTCTGATTGCCATGGAAGGTCACTGGAGCAAAAGGAAAACCCTTAGAGGGTTTAGGAGCAGGATACCAGTGGAGCAGGATAAGTACCTCTGTGACAGCAACAGACATACACCTGGGCTTCTCAGAATAATTTCCATGGAAGCAGAGCCTCCCGAACAACATATTAAAGCCTCGCTTCCTCCTTCACCTTTGTACATCACTCCTGTGTTATCTGCTTTATTCATTCCCACCTACCTGGGTGTATGACTGCTGTCTCCTTTCCTACACATCCCCAGGCTCTTTGCTCAAAAAAGGTGACCACAGGCTTCCCTGGTGGCACAGTGGTTGAGAGTCCGCCTGCCGATGCAGGGGACACGGGTTCGTACCCTGGTCCGGGAGGATCCCACATGCCGCGGAGCGGCTGGACCCGGAGCCATGGCCACTGAGCCTGCGCGCCCGGGGCCTGTGCTCCGCAATGGGAGAGGCCACAACAGCGAGAAGCCCGCGTACAGCAAAAAAAAAAAAAAAAAGGTGACCAGGTTCAAGCTTAGAGACAGCAACACCTATTTATGAAACAAAGGAACATATTACTCATCCTGGATATTCTACAATTTCCAATCCAGTACTGTGTTCAGTAGAGAAGAGAGAACACTATATAGAAAATTACTTCACCAAATAGTTTCCTGACAGCCCCTTTAAAGCACTTAGGAAGCATTTCTAATTTGCAGATCCTTAACTCTACTTCCAAGTAGTGCTCAATCAAAAATAAGGAATGGATAGTCGATTTTAAGATGTGGGCAACAATATCTCATTTCATTTTAAATACCTAGAATGATCACTGATCTACAGTGAAAGATGCAGATCAACTCAAGAAATGAGAAGGACAAGATGAAACCTCACGAAGATTTTTTTTGCATCAACAAACCCCTATTTCTTTGAAATGATTTCATTTCTCATTTGTGCTCATTATGTTATAGCATTTTAAGATACTTGAATATATACTATGGGACTCTTCCTGGAGATACAAAAAGTAAGAAACTAAGAGAAT
Organism: Lagenorhynchus albirostris; assembly: GCF_949774975.1. NCBI lineage: Eukaryota > Metazoa > Chordata > Mammalia > Artiodactyla > Delphinidae > Lagenorhynchus > Lagenorhynchus albirostris. The sequence goes on along the minus strand of NC_083104.1, from coordinate 42,546,162 downwards.
AACTGTCAAATGACAATGCAATTAAAAGGAAATTTACAGAACATTTACTAACAAAAGCCTGAACAAAGGTGAGAGCCTTCATTTTCCAAAGCAATCTACAAGTAAAGGGAAATGAGGTAGATGGGGAGTAGTCATATGAAATGTGATAGTTTATGCACCTCTCTCAGTAAATCCCTCCAAGACCCTATAATTGGAATATTATTAGCTTTTCAGCCGAGGAATCTGGCAGACAGCCCCTGAATCAAGTGAACAAAATTAACATCAGCTGTACTGGGACAAACTGATATCAGCTGATCAATGCAGGCAGGACTCATCATCATTGCTGGGATAGTTTCGAAAAGCAATCCCAAAACATTAATCTAATCATGAGAATAGGGTTAAGCACATTTAAAACCACATAGAGCTTCCGTGTCCTGTACTCTTGTGTATTTTAAATAGGAAGTCTTTCCTTGAGGCAATTTAGAGCTCTCTTCCTTTTTCAGAACTTTGGGTTATTCTGGGCCATATAGCAACCAGCTTTACTGGTGCATTTTCATTAACCTTGACTACAGAAACTGCTGCTGCATCCACACAGGACCTAAATATTATATATTCTCCTTCTTTACTGATATCCCAGGACCCAACCTCATATTCAGTGGGAATCTTGTGTATCAACACATCCCCAAGTTGATATGACAAAAAGGGATATTTCTCAACATTTGCACATCAGTAATTTATAGTAGGAATTCTTTATTCTCTAAAGGGAGCCTGGATGGAGAAAATGGAGAGAAGGCGATGGGATATAAGTGAGGAATATCCTAAAGATCTAACGTTGGCTAACATTAGAGAAAAAAGAAAAGTATTAAAAATAAATTTGTTAGGCAGGACCACCAGAGGTAGAGCAGTAAATGTTTGCAAGTTCTAAATACATGGGATTTCAGCAAGAAAAGGGGACACAGCCACTGATCGGGGTCACAAATTTTACCTGAGAACCTGCCGTTTCTTCCTCTTCCTCCTCCACTTCTAGGTTCCTTTCTCAGGCAATATTATGTAGATACGTGGCACCTGTACATCTTTGAGGGCATCAGCACAGTGCCTTCACCTGCTACCCCCATTCTCAGAGGCAGGAGGCCCCTGAAATGCAGAAAGACCACGCTCCCCTCTCCTTTGTCACAACAGATTCAGGAAGAAATGCGCTCCTACATGGAGGCCAAGGATATTCTCCTTCCCTGTTTTCATACGCCCTTCTGTCTCACAGTCAGCCAGAAATGCTGCTACAGCAATGGGGTATGTGGGGTGCACGGCCCTGACCCACCTACCCAGACTCTACTACCTTTCCTTAAACCAAAGACTGGACTCAAGTCTCACACCACAGAAATATGACAGTCCTCTTGCATAACCCTGATTTCACCCTGGAATTGCCTAGGAATGTAATTAAAGCGAATTTATTTGTAATCTATATAAATCATGTTCACCTGAAACTGTTGAAACCCTGAATCAAATACAATATTGTATGTCAATTATACTTCATTTTTAAAAAACGCACACTCACCCAAGCCAGTAGACAGAATCTGTGAGGGAGGTCACAGGTAATAGTAGTAATTAAAACTCTCCAAGTCATCTTTATTGTAAGCCTAGAGTGCAAAGCACTTATGTAAATCTTGCCTCTCAAACTTCAATATGCATACAAAGCATTCAAGCACCCATGGAAAAAACTGGGCTTCTGCAGGTTTGGAGCGGGGCCCATGAATTGGCAGCTTTAACAAATTTCTTCCTTGTACCGAGGATGCTCCCCCAGACCTGTTTTTAGTAGCACTAGAGAAAGCAGGCACACCACACCTCAGCCCCTTCCACCACATACCTTATCTCAAAGTGACTATTATTGGTTCTGTGTACTTAAAAAATTATTCACAACCTGAAAGTTGAGAGTTATGTCTTATTCAGCGGGAAGTTTTAGGGCTTCAAGCCCGGGAGGCAGCATCTCAAGTAACCCTGAGAACATTGCTCAGAGGAGGCGAGGTGGGGAGCCAGGTTATATAGACATTTTGCAACAAAGCGCAGGTAGTCAGGAACATAAAAGGATTATTGTTAATTCAAGAAAACCAGATATCCCAAGTTAAGGAATTTAGCGCTTTTCTATGTATGGGAAGATGCACGAGTCTGGGCTCACCGAAATCATTCCTTTGATAGGCACCTCAGCTATCTGAGGCCAGTATCCTGTATTTTCACATTCTGAGTTTCCTCAGGGCTCACGGTAGGGAGTGGCTGCAGTCTGATGGCTGCTAGATGGCAGGTATTCTTTCCTTCCTGAGTTCCCTCAGGGCTCACCAGGCCTCATTGGAGGGCTGCAAGTGCTGATGACTGTGACATCCTTTGTTTAATGATATGGCAGGAAATACTCCTTTTCTCAGTTCCAAGAAAGACCACCATCAACATCTTGAAGGATCACATGTTTGGCTGGCACTTTAAAGTTTACAGAAGGCAATAAAGGCTGTAACATCTGAGTTAAGTCTCTACTTGTTATACAGCATGTATATAGGCATTAGTGCAACGATTATTGAGCATCTACTATGTGTTTACAAGTAGGTTATGGTTTTGGAAACCTCATGGATATTATTGGAGTTAATCTTCATAATATCCTGGGATTTTGGCACTAGGAGTCTCATAATAACCATGAGGACATAGATACTAGGACTCACTTTTCTCTCTCTTCTTCTGTTTCCCTATCATTGATTTTTTTAAAAAAGTGTTTGCAGGACTTCCCTGGTGGTGCAGTAGTTAAGAATCCGCCTGCAAATGCAGGGCACATGGCTTCGATCCCTGGTCCGGGAAGATCCCACATGCTGCAGAACAACTAAGCCTGTGTGCCACAACTACTGAGCCTGCGCTTTAGAGCCACAACTACTGAAGCCTGCAAGCCTAGAGCCCATGCTCCGCAACAAGAGAAGCCACCACAATGAAGCCCATGCACTGTAAGGAAGAGTAGCCCCTGCTCGCCTCAACTAGAGAAAGCCTGTGCGAAGCTACAAAGACCCAACACAGCCAAAAAAAAAGTTGTTTGCATACAATAGAAGCTACCTATAGATGGCTTCCTCTTAATTCAGCTCCGCCTTAATTCGGGTAACCTGTCTTTAGGTAAAGTCTCCACACACGGCTGTGGAAACGGGAGGAAGAGGCTCAGATGAAAAGCAAAGAAGGAAGTTTCAGGAGAACTTGCAAGAGAAAAAAAGGCCACAGAGATGAGCAGAGCCTGATCCACAAAAATACCAGCGCTTTTACAAGCCCTGCATTCATGGCCATCAGCTACGTTTTCAACATACCTACAGCCACCCAGGCCTACAGCCGGAAAACTGCAAGCCCAGGAGTCAAGCCAGGTATTACAGGGTCCAGAGTCCTGCCTCTGGAGAAATAAAGGGAAGTCAGCCGGCAGACAGCCTTCACTCTGTCCAGCCACTAGGCCACCAGATCAGGCTGGAAGGGCTCCCATCAAATGCCAAAAGCAGACCTCTGTCCCCTATTTCAGGCAAGGCAACTTGAGCCTGAGGGTCAAAGCCACTCTGTAACCAAGCCCTCCTGTCTGCCCGCGACCTTGAAGTTGCTCCAAAGCCGTCTCCTGGCCCTGAGGCCCAACCAGGGAGCCTTAGCTGGGTTGCACCAGTCCTCTGGCGCCGCCTGGCGGATGTCCGCTGGAACAACAACTCTCAGCCCTTCAAACAGCCTCCCTCCCCTGCCCTGGGGGCTACACTGGCCTTGGGCACCAGCCCGCCTGATATCCTATCTCCCCTTCCTCTAAGGACAGTGAAGTGCCCCACTTAGGGTCCTACTGTCTCGCAAAGTTTCCCAGGGCACTCATCCCTCCCTACAACACCCCATTACTTTATTCCAATTAGGCCTTAAAGTGACTTGATGTGACCTGGCTTTCAATCAATCAGCTCCCCCTCAATTCAGGTGCCCTGGCTTTAAGTCAGGTCCACAAACAGGGGTGCGGGGACAGGAGGAAGAGGCTCAGATGGTAAGAGAAGGAAGTTTCGGGAGATCTAGCATGAGAAAGAAAGGGCACAGGGATGAGCAGAACCTGACCCACAAAATACCAGCGCTTTTACAAGCTCTGCATTCACTACCAACAGCCTCGTTTTCAACATGCCAACACCCACGCAGGCCTACAGCTTCAAAAGTGCAAGCCGAAGAGTCAAGTAGGGTATTTCTTGGCCTGGAGAACAATGGCAGTCAGACCTCAGACAGCCCGTCAGGCTTGTAAGGCCAACTGGCCTGAGGCAGGGGAATGCAATCAGACTCACAGGCTGCATCAGACCGAAACTTTCCGGACCACCCAGCTCCAGAAACTGACCCGGATACTTTCCGGACCACCCAGTTCCAGGAACTGACCTGGGGACTTTCCATCCGGCCCAGCCTTCCCGCCTTTCGAGGGGCGGGGGCTAAAGGTCCCAAGACTGATGCAACGGGCAACGGATATTGCCACGATAACGGAACAGACCACCAAATAAGGAATAACCTGCGCCCTCCCGGATTCACCACACCCCTTTCCCTTCTTCCCCTATAACTTCTGCCCAAACCCTCGCCCAGGCGCGACTTCTCTGGCTCCTTTCTCTCGGACCAGTGAACCTCGCCCGGGAGCGTTCCCAAATAAAGCTTGTTTAAGGTCTCCCCCGTTTCTTGGTGCCGTTCCTTACAAGGCTGTCCGGCCACAGAACACCCAACCAGGCCGGAAGTGCCCCGATCGCGTGCTTAGGCAGAACTCTGCCCCCTCTTTGAGGCGAGGCAATTTGGGCCGGTGATTCACAGGTGCCCACTACCCAACCCGTCTTCTCTGGGCACACCCTTGGGGTTCCTCCAAGCTCACCACCTAGCCATGGGGTCCCCCCCAGAAGTCGCAGCTGCGTTCCCCAGTGCTCTGGCGCTATCTGGCGGACATCCCTGTAACAACAACTCTCAGCCCTTCCTCCGGCCTCCCTCCCCAGCCCTGAAGGCTGCACTGGCCTTGAGCACCAGTATGCCTGATTTCTTTCCTCTGCCTCCAAATGCAAAGAAGTGCCCTGTGAGGGGGGTATATTTTCTCTCTCAGAGTCTCCCGGGGCACTCACCCCTCCCTATCCCATCGCACTATTTTCAATCAATCAGCCCCGTGAAGTCACGTGACGTGATTCCTGCTTTAAATCCAACCAGTTCTCCCTTAATGCAGCTGACCCTGCTTTAGATCTGGTGTGGCCGGGACCGGTGTGGCAACAGGAGGAAGCAGCTCAGATGGAAAGGGAAGAACAAAGTTTTCAGAGAGCTCTCCAGAGAAAGAAAGAATACACAGGGATGAGCATAGCCCACCCACCAAAATACCAGTGCTTTTACAAGCTCCCCATTTAGGACCCCCAGCCCCGTTTTCCACATTCCAACACTCACACAGGCCTTTACCTCGAAAACTGGGAGCCCAAGATTCGAGCCAGGTATTTCTGGCTCCAGAGTTTTGCCTCTGTAGAAATCGCCAGTCAGGCTGTCCCGACCAGGTTGGAAGTGCCCCCATCGCAAGTATCAGCTCTACCCGCTCTGTGAGAGGAGGCAATTTGAGCCAGAGAGTCAGAGGCTCCGGACAACCAACCGCTCCTCTCAGGGCTCACCCTGGGGTCCTGCCAACCCCATCTCAGAGGCTGGAGCCGCAGGTGGGCTCCGCCAGTGCTCTGCCGCCCTCTGGCGGCTGTTGGGTCTGACGCCAACGCTCATCCCTTCCTCCTGCCTCCCTCCCTTTCCCCAGCCTGGCAGCTGCACTGGTCTATCCTCAATAAATCTTACCTTAAGGGGACTTCCCTGGTGGCGCGGTGGTTAAGAATCCACCTGCCAATGCAGGGGACATGGGTCCGAGCCCTTGTCCGGGAAGCCCATGCCGCGGAGGAGCTAAGCCGGTGTGCCGTAACTACTGAGCCCATGCACTGCAACTACTGAAGCCCCTGCGTCTAGAACCTGCGCTCTGCAACAAGAGTCGCCACCGCAATGCGAAGCCCGCGCACCACAACGAAGAGTAGCCCCTGCTTGCCGCAACTGCTTTTGGCCATCCTGTGTTTTCAACAGGAGGGTTATAAATGTGTGAGGTTTCTCAGTGGCTGGGGGAAGGGACAGAGAGTACCAAGGAAGGAAGGGAAGAAATGAACTACAAGACCAGAAGCACTAAAGGCAAACTGTTTCTCTTACCTCCAGCCTAATTCTCCTGGTGCCCAAACTGTGAGTTCAATTTCTTTGGAAGTTGCATTGTGTTTTTTAACTACCAAAGCAAAATTCAAACAGTAAAAATTGACTTTGGAGTTTAATAGAAGAATGGAATAAAATTAAAAAAAGAAAGCTGATGGTACCAAGTTATTTTTCTGGTCAGCAATTTTCCCTCACCCCCATCCCCTCCAGGACTGGAGACTGACTGACTGAAACCTTTGGAATGAACTTCGCCAAGGAGCACTCACTCATGAAAGAGTGCAGACAAGCTGATGGGATTCATTAATTGTGCTTAGTGTGCCGGATTTTCTATAATCCTTGGTTGACTTTTCTGGAACTGAAAACAGGATCCAGTTTAGAAAAAGAAAAAGAAAAAAGAATGGCTGTGATAAGCAAAGGTGGACAGAAAAACTGTTATAGGGACCTTAATGGATTTCTATTGCCCACAGCCATGGTTCTCACAGTGGTCTTGAAATCAGCAATTTCTTCATCACCTGGGAACTCATTATACTAGTCTGCTTAGGCTACTATAACAAAATACCACCAGTTGGGTGGATTAAACAACAGACATTTGTTTCCTTACAGTGCTGGAGGCTGGAAGTCCAAGATCAAGGTGCTGGCCAGTTTGGTTTCTGGTGAGATCGCTCTTCCTGGCTCTTCCTCTTTTTATAAGCCACCAATCCAATCAGATTAGGAACCCAGATTTACAACCTCATTTAACCTTAATTATCTCCTAAAAGCCCTATCTCAAATACTGTCACATTGGGCATGAGGACATCAACATATGAATTTTGGGGGACAGAATTCAGTCCATAGGACTCGTTACAAATGAAAATTCTGGAGCCCTGCCTCAGACCTACTGAATCAGAAATTCAGGAAATGGAGCCCTGCAATTTGTGTCTTATTAATCTCTCCAGGTTATTCACATGCACGCTGAAGTCCAAGAAGCACAGACCTGCAGGGAAAATTCCCAACATCCCATTTCTTTTCCTCCACAACTTTTCCCATTTTTACTTTCCGACCTAATTTCTTACTGCTCTTTGACATGACCTCTGCCTCTGCTAAACTCCTTCTCACCGTGGCCTGAAGGATCATTCGTATTCTTTCAGACTCTTGTTTACTGTCCTTCCACAACTTCGCATTGTCTTTCGACCTCTTTAATGAAGCATCACTTTAACATCCCAGCCAGGGTCATGTCTTCTTTCTCCAGACAGCAGAAGCACTAATTGTCTGAACCAATCATTTTCATATTTTTACAGATTTTACTTTCTTAGAGTTCATAGGTTATACGTGTCTGTAATTTTAGCACAAGCCTTTCCATATAAAAAGTACTTAAATCTTCAAAATATTATAGACTTCCTGCTTATAACTCTTCTCTGTAAGTGACTCCCTACAACACCGGCTCCAATACAACACTGATTTGGGGCATCAAACAGCCCGTTGATCTCTGACATAACGCTACTTCCAAAGTTGCTTAATAGAAAAAATTATATAGTATTTGCTATTTATTAAATCTTTAAGTGCATCAAGTCCTATAATAAGCACTTAGTACATTACCTCATTAAATTCTCACAATCACCCTGATATAGGCATTATGATCTTTATTTGACTGAAAAAGACACTGGAAACTGAGGCAGAGGAGTTCAAGGAATTCCCCCAAAGTCACATACCCGAGGAGCAGCAAGGCCGAAAATTATGAATCTATGTTTCTCTAACTCAAAGCATATGCGTTATTTTTACTATGTTATACTAGAGATAGAGATTTAGTTATCTGTCAACGTGTTGAATTTACTGCCAAGAACCCCAGAGTGTATGTGTCTTGCAGTAAAGATATTTCCAGGGTAGCCTTGTAAACTCTCTATTTTCTCCACCCCTAACGTACACATACACACATACAGAAGCACTGCTAAAAGTAAACCATCATGAAAAAAAAATTTAGGGAGGACTTGTTGAGACCAGCAGATACTATTAAATGACTACAGACAACAAAGAGCTCTGTTCTATATGCTATTCTATATGCTATTTGCCTGCAGACAGCCTTTGGTATTCTTTCATCTTTACATTAAAGACAACTGAAGAACTCAGTTGGGAGTTACTTGAAAGGGAATTACTTGAAATTACTTGAAAGCTCACAAGGAACTCTGATAAACTTTTGCCCAAAGCAATTACTGATAACTGAACACTAGAAACACTCATACACACATATATATGCATAGAAAATTGAAAAAAATCTATAAAAACAACGGAATTAAAAAAAATTTGTACGTTCTTAGCTTCCTTTCCCAGAAAACAGCCGAAGTGGTTATATTTTACTTTCACAGCTGCCTGCACTTTAGACTGGGCTGTTAAGATAATAAAGCCACACCTATTATATCGTTTCAGTCATACCAACCATCAGCTGAGATAGTAATGAAAAGTAACACTCCATTCACAGCCTACCTGGGGTGGTCAATTCACTCAACATCTTGCAGAAATAGGTGACATATTGTTCACATGGAGGCGCTATAAATGAGCTGAGTATTCTTCTGGGTTGTAGCCCACCAACGTCATCTGCATCTGCAAGTCGTGAGACACTATGGTCCATACTTTGTCCTCTGTGAGGAGAAAAATGCCACGACGATGGGTCATTGATATGCAAATATATCTTCAAATGTCAGAAAATAAGTGAGCTATGCTTTCACTGGTGTTTTCCCCAAACTGCTGTAGAACAGAGTTAAGGACAGTAATCCTTAAAGTAACCCCTACCCTTTTCTGACACCTACATTCTGCTTCTATAGACAAAGTAGAAAATTCATGTTTCTTATTAGAAACAAACGCAAGATCTGGTTGATGCGCTAATGTCCACAGCATTGAATATGAAGCCCATTTTGTTCCAATGCCTTCCCCTCTCTGGAGCCCCTCATTCCTCACGTAGAACAGAATCAGCTCCTCCCTAAATGAACTATGTGCTCTCAAGCCTCTGGATCTTTGTACATGCTGTTTGCTCTAATCAGAATATGCATCCTCACCTTGTCAACAACGGTTCTTTTCACTCTGACCTTTCAGGTAAAAGGAGACACTGTATGCTCTGTTACTGAAATGTTCTACACATGTGGGAAGATGCAAATAAGTAATTATCTTGGTGTTTTGTACCCTGAAAATTTCACTATGTGAAAAGGAGAAGCAGATATAAGATTGATGAGGTTAAATTAAAATCCTATAGGCATTGGGCTTCCCTGGTGGTGCAATGGTTGGGAGCCCACCTGCCAATGCAGGGGACACGGGTTCGAGCCCTGGTCCGGGAGGATCCCTCATGTCACAGAGCAACTGAGCCCGTGCGCCACAGCTGCTGAGCCTGTGCTCTGCGGCCCACAAGCCACAACTACTGAAGCCCAGGCGCAGCAACAAAGACACAACGCAGCCAGAAAGAAAGAAAAGGAAAGTAATGCCTACTCTATTACCCTCAGGACTTGGCCACCTAGGTGGGACTTACATCCCTGGAGCCTGAGCAGGTTTGGGTTTCAAGGCTGGACAGGGCTGGGGCTCATGGAGCTAGGGGGAGGATGTGCCAGCAGTTGAGCCCCCCCATGGACCTGTAGTGCCCATTCACCTCCAGTGTGGGTCTGGAGACCACAATCTCCAGATCCATGCTGGTCCTCTTACAGCCAAACGAAGCCTAGTGCACCCAAAGGATGATCACCCGCTTGGAGGGAAGAGCTGTGAAAAGGTACCGGATCTCCATGGCTCCTGCTGGTGGGGTTCCCACTTCCATCCTCCTTCCTTAGACTCACCCCCTCCCACCTATGAACCACGCACCCTCACCATAGCACATTTGCAGGGCTTCGGATTTGACTGGGGGAGGGGTGAAGGGTAAGGGGGAAGAGGCAATTAAGACACTAACCCTTTGGTGTGTGTGTTGGGGCAACTTCTACTCTAATTTCCAACCCAGGAACTGGGTGCTCACTAAGGCTCTGTTTGCCCAAGTTCCCAGAGTGGGCATGAAGAAGTGATGCCGCCTGGTGGCCGTTTCTCTTAACAACAACTTTAAAACCGGTGCTCAAGGGCACTTAATATTCACAAGGCCTGCAGGGCTGGAAGTGACCCCTGCCCTCAAGAAATGTCCTGGGCTAGGTAATCGAAAATGGATTAAAATCAGGCCCGACTCTCAAGAAGCCAGTTTCAGGAGCTCAATTGTACTCACACTCTTTATTTATTTATTTATTTTTCGGTACGCGGGCCTCTCACTGCTGTGGCCTCTCCCATTGTGGCGCACAGGCTCCGGACGCACAGGCTCAGTGGCCATGGCTTAGGGGCCCAGCCGCTCCGTGGCATGTGGGATCTTCCCAGACCGGGGCACGAACCCGCGTCCCCTGCCTCGGCAGGCGGACTCTCAACCACTGCGCCACCAGGGAAGCCCATACTCACACTCTTTAAAAAAAAAAGTGAAAAGGTGCTCAGGATCTGTCATGATTAGAGAATGCAAATAAACATAGACGAGGTGTTCCCTGGCTCCATCCCTCAAAAGTCTAAAAACAGTAAGTGCTCAAGAGGGCAGGCAGAAGAGGGAACCCTTCTATGTTGTTGGTGGGAATGTAAATTGGTAACGGCCAGTATGGAGAACAGTATGCAAGTTCCTTAAAAAATAAAAACAGACCTACATGGAAAACTGGCGATCCCACTCCTGTTTGTACATCCAGAGGAAACCATCCTTAGAAAAGTCAATGCACCCCAATTGTCATTGCGGCACTCTTTACCATAGTCAAGGCATGGAAACGACCGAAATGCCCATCGACAGATGAATGGATAAAGAAGATGTGCTACCTATACTCCATGGACTATTACTCAGCCAGAAAAGAGAAAGAAATCATGCCATTTGCAGCAACATGGATGGACCGGGAAATGATCACACTAATTCCAGCAAATCAGACAGAGAAAGACAAATATTCCAGGATATCACTTACATGTGGAATCTAAAAACTGATAGAAATGAAGTAATGTACGAAGCAAAACAGACTCACAAACGTACAAAAGAAACGTAGGTTTACCCTAGGGGGAAGTAAGGAGGGGGCAAGCAAAATTAGGAGGTTGGGATTAACACAAACACACTAATATATCTAAAATAGTTAATCAGTGAGGACCTACCTGTGAGCACAGGGAACTCTACTCAACACTCTGTAATAACCTACCTGGGAAAAGAATTGGAAAAAGAACAAGTGCAACTAGATGTATAACTGAATCAAATTGCTGTAGAACCCAAATAAACTAAACACTGAATATTAACTATACTGCAATAGAAAGTAAATATAAATATATTTAAAGAAAGAAAAGGAGGACTTCCCTGGTGGTGCAGGGGTTAAGAGTCTGCCTGCCAATGCAGGGGACACAGGTTCGAGCCCTGGTCTGGGAGGATCCCACGTGCTGCAGAGCAACTAAGCCCCTGTGCCACACCTACTGAGCCTGCGCTCTAGAGCCTGCAAGCCACAACTACTGAGCCCACGTGCTGCATGTACTGAAGCCCGCATGCTCTAGAGCCTGTGCTCCGCAACAAGAGAAGCCACGGCAATGAGAAGCCTGCGCACCACAATGACAAGGAGCCCCCCCTTGCTGCAACTAGAGAAAGCCCACGCGCAGCAACAAAGACCCAACACAGTCAAAAATAATAAATAAATTTTTAAAAAATCCTATAGGCACCTCCCTGGCAGTCCAGTGGTTAAGACTCTCCTCTTCCACTGCAGGGGTCACGGGTTTGATCCCTGGTAGGCGAACTAGGATCCTGCATGCCTCAATATGGCCAAAAAAAAAATCCTATATAGTTCTGTATTTGAATTAGAAGTATCACTATAAACCCTTGATGATGTTATCTTTTTAAAAATGCAGATATATGTCCTAGCTCCGTCCACTGAAAAAGTCCCCAAACAAGGACAAACCTCTGGCACCAGACTGTCATCACTGAATACCATTTTCCATTAAGAGAAAACTAGGCTCCTGGAGAAATGGCTGATTCCAGGGCTGGAACTGGATAAGAGGAGCCTGGAACATATTGTCACATCAGAAACAAATAAACTACTGGAGACAGAGGGCTGTTCAAAAACCCCCAGGGCCAAAGACATCAATCAGAATTTCCTGCAATGAATTAAAATACATCAAGGATATTTAATTCTATGAGTTCCCTGAAAAAAAAGAGATGTTTAATTTTGGAAGATTAGCTAACACATTATTTTGAATATCAGTAAAAGGAGGCAAAAAATCCAGCATTTGGTCCATGTTACCTATATGAACTGTAATATAACTAAATACTCCCTTTATGGAAATACTTCAGCTCATAAATGAAGGCTAAGTGATAAATTAGAGTGTCACCATTTTTGGGGGGTCCTGGCCCCATGACATGTGGAATCTTAGTTCCCCAACCAGGGATCAAACCCACACTCCCTGCATTGGAAGTGTGGAGTCTTAACCACTGGACTGTGTGTCACCATTTTGTAACTTGTAACAAGTTAGTAGGATCTAAGGAGGCTAATTCATGGCTGCTAACATATCCACAAGTGAAAGGAGAGGAGGTGTGCCTCATGGGGTTGGGAGGGGAGGGCACTTACGCAGCACTACAGTGAAGCAAGGCAGACACAAATCAGACTGGAATTTCACCAAGCTTATAGTCCTAGCTGCCAACTTCTAGAAAATATAGAGGAAAGGGGAACATGTTAAATGGCACCAAAGGGAAATAATCAGCAAAATCCATGCTGTGGAAAACCATAGAGATCGTACAATCTAGTTTTTCAACAGGTAAGCAATAAATTACAAGGGAAGAGACAGACAGACAGACAGACACACACACACACACACACACACACAGACAGAGCTATAGATTTAAAGAGATGACCTCAACTTGCCCTTAGGCAAGGGCAACAGGAGTGAGGTCTTCCTATTTCAGGAAATGGCAACTTCATTCCTCCAGTTCTCAAAAGCCTTGGAATTGCCCTTAACTTTCCCCTTTCTTCTACCTCTGCATGCAGCCTGTCAGTGACTCCAGTCTGCTCCATGTATTCAGAATCTGGGTACCCCTCATCCCATCCCCCACCACTGCTCTGGTCGAAGTCCCTGGGGCCCCTCGCCTGCATCCCACAGGAACCTCTAACCAGCCCCCTCTTTCCACCCTTGTACCCTTGAGGCAGGAGATAGATGGGCCCCAGGCTGAGCATCTGGAGTTGTTCCCTGTGGACAGAGACTCCAAAATATCAATAGCAGGACAATCGAGAGAGGAGGCTGGGCCCTGCCCAGATAAGAGATAAAAGACCACATATCCCTCATTCTCGAAATCAAGGAAACCTCCCCAATACACATGTGCAAAAAGGCTCCCTGGAGGTCAAAAAGGGAGGGGGCGCTACCCCTCAGTAAGTGATATCAACTACCCACAGACCTCTTCGCTAGAATCCATCTTGGCTAAGAGATACACACTTACACAGGGAGGACCCTGAGATAAACGAAATATGGACTCAAAACCAGGCAAAGCAAGATGATTGGTCAAAGGAAACCTGGAAGAAATTCCCCACAAGAGTGATTCAAACTACCACGCGGGTGTGACTCTCTCTCTGAGCCCACCCATGTGTCTATCCACACGTACTGTACTCTTTTTCCTCCTAATAAACACTTTACTTTCTTCATTAATTTCCATCTCTATGTGGAAATTCATTTCTACACAGCTGACAGGCCAGGGCCTTGTCACGGGCCACTGTGCCTGGTGGTCTAGTGGTTCGGATTCAGTGTTCTCACTGCCTTGACCAGACTTCAATCTCTGCCCGGGGAACTGAAACCCTGCTTCAAGCCACTGCAGGCCTAGGCCATCCAAGATCACCCTGATGCCTACGGTCAACACAGCAGCCAGGCTGAGCCTTTTCAAATACAAGTCAGATTCTGACACACCTCAAAGTCTTCATGTAGCACCCAGTCTTGTCCACAGTCAAAGTCTAGTTCTTAAAATAGCCCAAGGCTCTCAGCGATCTGGCTCCTTCCTGCCACCCTGCTAATCTCCACCTTGCTGCCCTGCTAATCTCCACCTTGCTACTCGGGCTACACTAACCTCCTTGCATTCCTCCAACAGATCAGGCAGCCCCTTCTTGGAGACTTGCACTTGCTCTTTCCTGCGTCTAGAGCCATCTTTCCTCAGATCTCCTTGCCCCTCCCTCCCCTGCAGATCTGAGCCCCAGAGCCAAACTTCCCTTCGCTGAGTCCCACCCCTACCATAGCTGCTCTCAATCTACCTGCCCAGCTTTGCACGTGTAATTTATATTTTAATGTCTGTCTTCCTCCATTAGAAGGAAAGAAAGCAGGGATTGTTTTCAATGCTATACGCACAGTGCTTAGAATGGTAATTGGTACATAGTAGGGCTTCAAAAATGTTAGTTGAATAGAAGCATGAATTAACAAGAATAAACAGAATACAAATACTTCTTAAAGTCACTTTTGTTCAAGTTCTGCTGAGACTATCCTGAGAGACTCTGGACTGGCCCCTTCCTTCCTCTGAGCCAGAACTGCCCTTCATCTATTACAACACACCTCTCTTATCAGAATACTTTCCAGCTTCCTGTTCTTAAATCGATGAAAACAAGTTCAGTTATGGTGCCCCTGTAGTCATTTTCTATAGGGTAACGACTTTTCCAGTTCTATCTTTGGCCTGATCAAAACTGCCTTCCTTTAGCTCCTCTGATTCAGCAAGAAAAGCTACAATATATTTTGGTAATTCCCTCACTTTCTGACATGATTCTGAAAACAAACTGATTGTCATTTATATCCAGACCTGCAGATTTACCTTCGCCTAATTAAAAAATCATTAATTGAATTAGGTTGAAATAACAAATATGACTCCATATTAGATCTGTTTCTTTTACCTTAACCTTTGTTTTCTGTTGCTTTTGCTACAAGTTATTCACTAAAGGTATGTTGCCTATAGCTGAAAATACACATAATGGCTCGTCTCTGGGAACCCTGCCCCCCATGCCCGAAGATTAAACTAACATACCTTTGTTCAGCTCACAGGAAACATCCTGACCCAGCCCACCTGTGAATGGCTGCAGGAAAGAAGAAATTTACACACTCCCTCCCAGAGTTGGGCGGAAACCAGGACCTCTTTGCAATAACTTTTACTGGTCATCTCACTTTACCTCCTCACCTCCCTTTTTCTTTGTTCAATAAAAGAAACTAGCATCCAGACCCCAGCAAGATGGTTCTCTAGGACCCTTGTCCACCATCTGCTCGGAATCCTGGCTTTCCAAATAAAGTTGTTTTTCCTGCCCCAACACCTCTTCCCCTGATTTATTGGCCTGTCCTGCAGTGAGCAGAATGAGCTTGGACTTGGTCACAAGGTTACTTTTATCTCTTCTCTGTTACATTCAGCCCATGGCATAGAATTCTCAAATGTTTGACACTACTTATTTTTTCCTCCCTCCCTCCTTCCCTCCTTCTTCTCTTTCTTTCTTCCTCCCTCTCTTTCCCTTCCTTCCTTCCTTCTTTCCTTCCTTCCTTCTTTCCTTCCTTCCTTCCTTCCTTCCTTCCTCCCTCCCTCCCTCCCTCCCTCCCTCCCTTCCTTCTTTCTGAAACCGCTAGGTGGCATTTCAGGGACACCAAGGAGCTCTGGTTCTTTATGTCTCAGCTCAGAAAGAATTCAGCAGGAGGCACAGTGATAGATAAGAGGTGATTTATTAGAAAAGGACGCTTGTGAGGCTTACAAGCAGGTGGGCAAGAGGGTGCCGCACCCCCAAAACTTAGTGGGCTACAGCTTTATAATCAAAGGAAAAGTGGGGAGGGGGGAAAGACTACCTTCCTCCTCATTCTTGAGTAGTCATCATGCATCCGTCATTAGCTCCTCCTCCATGTCGGGCAGGGGAGTGTTCTTGTCCCTACATGGTAAAGCTGGGACTGTCATGGCACAATGGAAATGAGCAAAGGGCTGGTAACATATGCTTAAAATGGTAAATCACCTCAGGTTTTAGTATAGTGTCACCTTTTCCTTATATTTCTGTTTTTAGTGCACACAGAGAAGCGTGTCCTAGGAATCATTAACCTACTGAGCTCACTGGGCAGGATGTGGGTCTCATGCCACAGTTGTATTACTGTTTGGGGGCATGTCTCATGCTTCTCCTGCATGGTTTTGTTGCTAAGCAAGCCGGCTTGGCATTGTGGTTAAGCAAACCTGCTTTTTTTTTCTCTTCTTTTTTATTTATTTTTTATACAGCAGGTTCTTATTAGTCATCATTTTATACACATCAGTGTATACGTGTCAGTCCCAATCGCCCAATTCATCACACCACCACCACCACCCCCTTGCCGCTTTCCCCCCTTGGTGTCCATACGTTTGTTCTCTACATCTGTGTCTCAATTTCTGCCCTGCAAACCGATTCATCTGTACCATTTTTCTAGGTTCCACATATATGTGTTAATATACGATATTTGTTTTTCTCTTTCTGACTTACTTCACTCTGTACGACAGTCTCTAGATCCATCCACGTCTCAACAAATGACCCAATTTTGCTCCTTTTTATGGCTGAGTAATATTCCATTGTATATATGTACAACATCTTCTTTATCCATTCGTCTGCTGATGGGCATTTAGGTTACTTCCATGACCTGTCTATTGTAAATAGTGCTGCAATGAACATTGGGGTGCATGTGTCTTTTTGAATTATGGTTTTCTCTGGGTATATGCTCAGTAGTGGGATTACTGGATCATATGGTAATTTTATTTTTAGTTTTTTAAGGAACCTCCATACTGTTCTCCATAGTGGCTGTATCAATTTACATTCCCACCAACAGTGCAGGAGGGTTCCCTTTTCTCCACACCCTCTCCAGCATTTGCTGTTTGTAGATTTTTCTGATGATGCCCATTCTAACTGGTGTGAGGTGATACCTCACTGTAGTTTTGATTTGCATTTCCCTAATAATTAGTGATGTTGAGCAGCTTTTCATGTGCTTCTTGGCCATCTGTATGTCTTCTTTGGAGAAATGTCTACTTAGGTCTTCTGCCCATTTTTTTTTCTGCCCATTTTTGGATTGGGTTGTTTGTTTTTTTTAATATTAAGCTGCATGAGCTGTTTATATATTTTGGAGATTAATCCTTTGTCTGTTGATTCATTTGCAAATATTTTCTCCCATTGTGAGTGTTGTCTTTTCATCTTGATTATGGTTTGCGTTGCTGTGCAAAAGCTTTGAAGTTTCATTAGGTCCCATTTGTTTATTTTTGGTTTTATTTCCATTACTCTAGGAGGTGGGTCAAAAAAGATCTTGCTGTGATTTATGTCAAAGAGTGTTCTTCCTATGTTTTCCTTTAAGAGTTTTAGAGTGTCTGGTCTTACATTTAGGTTTCTAATCCATTTTGAGTTTATTTTGGTGCATGGTGGTCGGGAGTGTTCTAATTTCATTCTTTTACATGTAGCTGTCCAGTTTTCCCAGCACCACTTACTGAAGAGACTGTCTTTTTTCCATTGTATATCCTTGCCTCCTTTGTCATAGATTAGTTGACCATAAGTGCGTGGGTTTATCTCTGGGCTTTCTATCTTGTTCCATTGATCTATGTTTCTGTTTTTGTGCCAGTGCCATATTGTCTAACCTGCTTTCTTGAGTGATCATTAACTTACAGGGGTCTCCCATACTTTTTTCTTTACTTACAATTCCCTAGTGGGATTAACTATTTAATTACCTACTTTGCCCCTTTACTCGGTCCCAATCTCTCCCTCCCTCCCTTCCTTCCTTCCTTCTTTCCCTTCTTTCTCTCTCTCTCTTTCTTTCTTGTTTTCTTAAAAAAAATCCTTGAGCCTTGTCCTATAGCAGTGTTCCAGACCTTTCTTTCTTTAACTCATGATGGAATAGCATTCTAATCTGACCCTCCTTTAAAGTACCATAAACCCCTTTTTAATATACATAATGTTCATAAAGTCAAACATTAAGCCAGTAAAACAAAATGATCACCATTATAGTCTCTGTCAATAACTTTAAAAATGCTAACCAAATTGTTAATATTGATGAATATTTTGGTCCTGGTTTCTTCATGGCCCTAAACTCTAGTTCCAACAATCTCACCACACACATTTCAGCATCAAAACCCTGTGCATTACCTCTTATATTTGTTTTATAGCCATTCATTCATTCAACAAATATTATCATGTACCTAACGTATGATCGATACAGATCTAGGCGCCAGGGAAACCACAGCAAAAAAAAAAAAAAAAAAAAAAAAGCATTCATAAATTTTTGCGGCTTACATTCTTGTGGGGAAAAGAAAAAAGATAACAAGCAAAATTAAAATAATACATGTATTTTGCAAGTGATAATGACGAGGAGAAAAACTAAATCAGAGAAGGGAAAAATAGGCTGTGTGTATGGGCATTGCATTTTTTTTTTTTTTTTTTTTGGCCGTGCCTCATGGCTTGTGGGATCCTAGTTCCCCAGCCAGGGATCAAACCCAGGTCCTGGCCATGAAAGCGCCAAGTCCTAACCACTGGACTGCCGGGGAATTCCCCATATGTTTTTATTTTTTTTTATTTATTTTTTTTCCCCATATTTTTAATCCCAGAGGAAACCATAAAAGCCCTGAGAAAGTGACATTTGAATAAATAAGATAGTTATCCAGCAAGCCATGTAGATGCCTGGGGAAAGTATTCCAGACAGAGGGAACGCACATGCATGTGTTCTAATTCTGGAATATTCCAGAGACCACTCAGGTAGACAAGGAGGCCAGTGAGTGAGGAAGGGGAGAGTAGCAGAAGTTGAAGGCAGAAATGTGATGGCGATGAGTGGGACCTCACAGTGAGATGGAAAGACATTGGCAGTGGAAGGTTTGGAGCAAGTTAAAGTAGTTTGCTTTAACTTATTCTTTGACATACTATTCTTAGCTTCAATAAAATTATACTTCAGAAGGGTTTGAAAAATCATATATATATATATGTTTATATCTATATATCTTTATAAATATTTAAAACTTTAAAAAATGTCATGGCATTCTAAAAGGTAATACAGTAAGTCCCCTATGTAAGAACCTTCAAGTTGTGAACTTTCAAAGTGCATTTGCATGTCCAATCACGTAAGTTAGTTCATGTGTCTGGTATACATTGTCACATGTGTGAATCCTTTACAAGTGGTTGTGCTTTTGTGTACTTTACTGTAAGTACTGTATAGAGTACAGTAGTACAGTATTTTTATTTCAAGCCCAGGATGTCCAGAAGCAAGTGTAAAAGCAGCAGTGATGTAGCTGGTACTTCTAAGAAGTGCAAAGTGATAATGATGGAAACAAAAGTGAAAATAATTGAGAGAGTGAAGCGAGGCAAAAAGATAGAATTGGAGGCCCAGAGAAAGGATGAAGAGAGACAAGAGGAAGAAGAAGTAACTGAAGAACCGAAGAGATTCATGACGCAGGAAATGACAAAGGGATTTTCTTTATTTGAGGAGGCACTGTTAGTTTTTGAGGCACAGGACCTGAACGTAGAATGGTACACGAAGGTTGCAGTAGCCATTCAGAACACAATCCAGTGGTACCGTGTCATCTATTACGAGAAAAAAAGAGCTACTACCCAAACGTCATTGGAACATTTTTTCAAGAGGGTAGATAGAATTGAATCCAACAAGGAA
The DNA here is from genome assembly GCF_949774975.1 of Lagenorhynchus albirostris. Classification (NCBI taxonomy): domain Eukaryota; kingdom Metazoa; phylum Chordata; class Mammalia; order Artiodactyla; family Delphinidae; genus Lagenorhynchus; species Lagenorhynchus albirostris. Next base: position 42,526,383 of record NC_083104.1, on the reverse strand, counting down.
CCAGAACCTGTGCCATCAAAGTCGGGTGTGAGTGAAATTAGAGCTTGCCCTTCATCTCCTATTGCTGACGATCCTTCAGCTCTACCATCTCCCACCTCCTCTCCCTCCTCCAGTCAGCAACTCTCCTTCCCTGTTCACACGATAGCAGCCGCTGTATGCCAGCTGTTGTACTGTACTACTGTCAAGGTATTGTACTGTAAGATTTAAAATGTTTATTTTTTGTGTTTGTTTTTATGTATTATTTGTGTGAAAAGTATTATAAACCTATTACAGTACAGTATTATATTGCCGATTGTGTTGGCTAGGCTAACTTTCTTGGACTTACGAACGCACTCTTGGAATGGAACTCATCATATGTAGGGGACTTACTGTATATAAGCTCTATGCTGATAACATAAAACAATTACTATTGATGCATCTTACAAATTATTTTTTAATGCTTGCATATTACACATTACAATGGCTCCTTTGGAGCTATTAACTCTTAAATGACAAATGGATATTAAAGATTTTGCAGGTATCCAGAATCTAGAAGAAAGTTCTGCTGTATAGATTTTTCTTTGCTAGTATCATAAGTTGAAAAATCAAGAATCTTATTCCCATATTCAAAGTGTGTTTATATAATATGTATTATCAGATATGTATGTAATGCAAATAGAAGCTACTGTGTATGGAAACTTCGAAATTTCTTTCACTGTTCCATTTTCATGAAGAAGCAATTGATAAACTAGTATATTTAAAATACTCTTTTTGGATTAGTGTGTTAGGATAATACCCTTTGTGATTACTGAGAGCTTAGGATCTGTTTCATCATGCAATTACATATTTTAAAATTATCACATTGTACATTGTTTTAAATATAGCTGATTTAATGATAGGTTTCAAATACTAGGGCACATATGTAACATACTGTGGAAATACATCTCTCCCCTTGGCAATTAAAGGGTCTTTGAGATTACCCAGCTTAGTTATGTTGAATATGTACATTAGGAAGGTCCTTTGCTACCTATAGTAGTGACCCCCATATCCTTATCCTATCTGTAATTCTCAAGTAATTAACTTCATGAGAACCCAATTCCTTGTGTGGCTGGAGTTCTGATCAGGCTCTGATAAAGTCAGGAAATGACCAGTGAAAAAAGTAAGGAATAACTCCTCCTAGAACACAACCAGTTTCTTCATCATGAATATGGCTATTCTTTGACTCTTTTCTATGTTATCCATTTACAATCTGAAGTTCACATTATAGAGCAGGTCTATCTACAGTACATTTTAATAAAAGCCCAATCTGAGCTGAGTCCAGTGGAAAAATTTTTTGTATCCTATACATATGCATATGCATGTAAGTGTTTCTGATTTTCAGAAAATATCATGGTGCTGGTTAATGCCCAATTTGTTAATCTGAGAGCTTTTTTCACCTTTCTTCATACTAACTCTGAAATGATCTTTAAAAAGAAGGGAATAGTATATTATAAATTATCTAAATTGAAAATGTATAAAACCTGTTAGGTAGGCATAACCAACATCTACGTGTAGTCCAAAGCCCTTAGCAGCCTTATTATCTACTACAGTTACTCTACAGGAATAACTTTGGGTCTCTCACTCTTAGAGCAACACAACTGGAACTGAACTATAACACATGCTTCACCTAAGATTTTCCATACTGCATGTCAACCTTGGCCTGCTGCATAAAACTAGTGAATCCAATTTTGTATATCCTTAAATTTCTCCTCTCTCTCATAAACTGCATTCTGATAACTTAGTCTGCGGCTTTCTTTGAGCATGGAAATCTTACTGGGTGTTATCCTGATTCAATAAATCAACAATTGAACCTCAACTATAAGGAAGATATGAGCAAGGATCGCCAATGAAATTAATAAGAATTGCTTAAACATTTGCAGCCTTATAGGAGATCATAGCCAAGGGAAGAAGCCTACCATTCAAAGGAAACCATGTTCTCATGTGAAAAATTTTTGAGTACCAAGAAATATCAATATAATGTCATGTGAGAGAGCATCCATTTTGACTCTTTTGTATCAGAGATCAAGAAACCAAGTGTAATGGAGTTACCACATGATTCTACAATCCCAATCCTGGACACATATCCAGAAAAGATGAAAACTCTAATTCAAAAAGATACATGCACTCCAATGTCCATAGAAGCACTATTTAATAACCAAGATATGGAAGCAACCTAAATGTCCATCAGCAGATGAACAGGGAATTCCGTTGGTTAAGACTCTGAGCTTTTACTGCCGAGGGCCTGGGTTCAATCTCTGGTTGGAGAACTAAGATCCCGCAAACCACACGCTGCAGCTAAAAAAAATAATAATCAGATGAATGGATAAAGAAGATGTGGTACATATATACAATGGAATATTACTCAGCCATAAAAAAGAATGAAATAATGCCATTTGCAGCAACATGGATGGACCTAGAGATGATATTACTTATATGTAGAATCTAAAAAATAATACAAGGGAATTCCCTGGTGGTTCAGTGGTTAGGACTCCACACTTTCACTGCATGGGGCACGGGTTCGATCCCTGGTCAGGGAACTAAGATCCTGCATGTTGCACGGCGTGGCCAAAAAAAAAAAAAAAAAAAAAAACTGTAAAGAGATTTGGAACCATGTCAGTTAAGGATCTACTAAGTACTAAAGTAACTGGGAAGTCCAAGATTATGGACTTAAAGATTATGTTAAAAGAGACTGATTTGTAAGAATATTTCAGAATTGATTTTTTCTGCATATTTACTAAAAATATTAATATGTATAAATAACTGCAGCAAGAAACTAAGAAAATAGAGTTGCATTTAAGTTAAAGGTAACAAGATTAGTGTTTTCCAAGATTACAAAGTTACATTTGTGTTGGAAACAATACTTTAGTTTTATGATATAAAGAAATAATTTGTTTTTGTAATTTTGTTAAAGGAAAGTTGAGATTTGCAGGCTTATAAAATTTCTATGATTTTTATAATTTAGGAATAATTTTACACTAAATATTTTTCCACTAAGACACCAAAAATTAATACTCCCTTTAAAACAAGATTACTATCATGTAGGAACAACTTCCATAGATTTGCAGTCTATTAAAACACCATGAGGGACTTCCTTGGTGGTCCAGTGGTTAAGACTTTGCCTTCCAGTGCCGGCGGTGTTGGTTTGATCCCTGGTCAGGGAGCTAAGATCCCACATGTCTTGAGCCCAAAAGACCAAAACGTAAGACAGAAGCAATATTGTAACAAATTCAATAAAGACTTTTTAAAAAATGGTCCACATCAAAAAATAAAAAATCTTTTAAAAAATTAAATAAATAAAACACCATGATATAGGAATACTGAAAAAGGAAGCCTTAACACACTGACTGCTTTTGGACACTATTTTCTTCTTTCCTTTATTATGCTTCCATGAAAGGCAGAGTGATCAATTTAGGGGGCTGGTTTAATATACAGGAGACACATGATACAAGGTGCTGATTGAATCAATGGGAGTACTAATTACTGGTGACCGATTTAACAACAGAAGTCACATGATCCACGGGGCTGATTGCCGTGCCTGAGCATGCCCCACGGGGGACAGCTCCTCCCTGCCTGTGACTGCTCTGGAGGTGGGAGAAGGTGGAGTAGCGAAGCTGGTAATAAAGAGGCTTGTGTCTTATCACCTGTTTGAGTTCTCTAGGTCTGCCACAACAAATTGGCACAAACCTGGTGGCTTAACACAACAGAACAATATTCTCTCACAGTTGCGGAGACTACAAGTCCAAAATCAAGGTGTTGGCAAGGCTCCGGCCTCTAGAGGACAATCTGTTCCACCCCTCTCTTATCTTGTGGTGTTGCTGGGAACGCTTGGCATTCCTTGGCATGTAGATGCATCGCTCCAATCTTTGCCTCTGTGGTCCACATGGCATTCTCCCCGTGTCTCTGTCTCTTCTTCTAAGGACACTAGTCCGATTAGGGCCCACCCTAATGACCTCATCTTAATTTGATTACATCTGCAATTGACCCCACTTCCAAATAAGTTCACATTCACAGGTGCCAGGGATTAGGACTTCAATATATCATGTACGTAGGTATGTATGTATTTGCCTTGCTGCACGGCTTGCGTGATCTTAGTTCCCAGACCAGGGATTGAACCCGCACCCTCGGCAGTGAAAGCTCAGAGTCCTAACAACTGGACTGCCAGGGAATTCCCAATATATCACAATTCAGCCCATAACGTCAGTCATAGCAAGAAAAAGGAGATTACAGCCTTCAGCCAGTACAGGACAGGGAGTTAGAACTGAATGTTTTGCAAAAACCCAGAACCCAAGGAGTCCAGGGATCTTAGTCATCCTGGCAACTCTGCTGCCTGGAACAGGCCTGGTCCAGAGGATGTATGTACTCATTTGTTTAACTGGGCAGAGAAATAAATGGACACAGAGGGAAAAGAGACGAGAGAGAGGAAGACACTGAGGTAAGGTTGGAGTGAAGGCTTAAGAGAGACAAGACATGCACTCCCTAGGTTGTCACAGGCCACACCCACCCCTCTTGTCGCACAAGGGGTTGGGGGTGGGGTGGTTCTCATATTTAAATTCCCAGCTTGGCCCTTAAGGCCTCTTAAGTTTGTAACTTTAGCTCCTGAAGGTGAGGGAGAGTCTGAATGGGTCTCCCAGAACTCAATAGGTCATGTTTTGTCCATAAGCCATCTTTGAGGTTTGTTTTCTTTGTTTTTTAATCAGATATTCATTTTTAATTATTATTTATTTATTTATTTTTGGCTGTGTTGGGTCTTCGTTTCTGTGCGAGGGCTTTCTCCAGTTGCGGCAAGCGGGGGCCACTCTTCAATGCGGTGCGCGGGCCTCTCACTGTCGCGGGCTCTCTTGTTGTGGAGCGTGGGCTCTCTTGTTGTGGAGCGCGGGCTCTCTTGTTGTGGAGCACAGGCTCCAGAGCGCAGGCTCAGTAGTTGTGGCTCACGGGCCTAGTTGCTCCACAGCATGTGGGATCTTCCCAGACCAGGGCTTGAACCCGTGTCCCCTGCATTGGCAGGCAGATTCTCAACCACTGTGCCACCAGGGAAGCCCTTCATTGCTCTTTAAATAAATGTGGGATATGGTATTCCTCCCCTACCACACTCCCAGTTCAGGGTGCTCTAGTTTGCACCATGAGGCTGTCAGCAAGTTTTAAAATTTTATTCATCTTTTATAATCAAATCATAGTCTGTTCAGTCAGACATCTGTAGCAAGGACATGAGCTGGTCACAATATTGGGCACTGTGGCAGGAACAAAGAGAAAACGTGCATAGCATCTGCTTGATGGAGCCCGGTGAAGGAGGCAAGTATGTTGCAAGGCCTGTGAGTGCGCTGAGGGCAATGATCAATTACAGCCTTGCTACTCAGTATGGTCCCCACTGCCCCACAGCATTAACATCATCTGGGAGTCTGTTAGAAATGCAGAACCTCAATCCAGCTCCAGACCTGAATCAGAATCTTCATTTTAACAAGACTGCTAGCAGGTGATACTTATGCACACAGTAGATTTGTCCAGGAGACAGAAATCACTTCCCAGCAGAGTGTCCAAAGATGGCATCAATTCAACCATCATCACCAGAACAGGGCCCTGTGCTGGGGACCTAGAGAAGAAATAAATGTGCCCTTGCCTTCTAGGAGGCTAAGAGGGAAACAAACACACAACCACAGGAGTGGTGCAAAGGTAGGGGAGTAGCAGAGTCTGCTTTACATAGGTGGTGGCTCTGAGATGCTCAACTGCTAATGCTAGTAGAGGCATCATTTCTTCTAAGAAAACTCTTTATAGTGCATGCAGAGTTGATCCAGTGCAACACAATTCGATTTCCTGTAGGTTCCAAGTAACATAAGAGCTGGGATCACCTTTGAGCTGGGGTTCACACAGCTCTTTGTTCAGTGGCACAGTGCCTCTCTGAGCCTCAATTTTCTCAACTGCAAAATAGGACAATTTGTACCACATAGGAGTTATCAGGGTTATCCATGCTTTTATTGGAGCCACAAAGCCACCTTGTGAGAGAGGATGGCAAATAAGGACTAACACGAAAACTTACTGAATGGAAAAAAAGAATGCTGCTGGACAGTATGTGCACTGTGAAATCAGGTTTAGAAAAAAAAGCCCCATACATATTATATGAACTTTTTTTTTTTTTTTTTTTTTGCGGTACGCGGGCCTCTCACTGTTGTGGCCTCTCCCGTTGCGGAGCACAGGCTCCAGACACGCAGGCTCAGCGGCCATGGCTCACGGGCCCAGCCGCTCTGCGGCACGTGGGATCTTCCCAGACTGGGACACGAACCCATGTCCCCTGCATCGGCAGGCGGACTCTCAACCACTGCGCCACCAGAAAAGCCCTATATGAACTATTTTTTAACGTGTACTATATATGAAATTATACATAGAGAAGAAGACCTGTAAGAACAATGACTTTCCTGGAGGGCAGAAGTAGGCCTTTATATACTTAAACAGTAGTTTATTTTCAAACAAATGTATACTTCTTAAACAAAAACATTTTACAAGTATTTAAGTGCATTGGGAATTGGAAGTAATGGTAATCCTGATTATCTGAGCAGGATGATTATGGATGACATGTTCTTCTAATTATACTTTCTAAATTTCCTACAATGAGCCTGTATCCATCTGCGCCATTTGATTTGTCAGAAGCCCTAATTAGGGGACCTTCAAGATGGCTGAGGAGTAAGACATGGAGATCACCTTTCTCCCCACAAATACATCAAAAATACATCTACATGTGGAACAACTCCTACAGAACACCTACTGAACGCTGGCAGAAGACCTCAGTCTTCCCAAAAGGCAAGAAACTCCCCAAATACCTGGGTAGGCAAAAGAAAAAAGAAAAAACAGAGACAAAAGATTAGGGACAGGACCTGCACCACCCGGAGGGAGCTGTGAAAGAGGAAAAGTTTCCACATACTAGGAAGCCCCTTCACTGGGGGAGACGGTGGGTGGCCGTGGGGAAGCTTCGGAGCCACGGAGGAGAGCGCAGCAACAGGGGTGCAGAGGGCAAAGCAGAGAGATTTCCGCACAGGTGCCGACCGGCCCTCACCAGCCTGAGATGCTTGTCTGCTCACCCACCAGGGCGGGTGGGGGCTGGGAGCTGAGACTCGGGCTTCAGAGGTCAGATCCCAGGGAGAGGACTGGGGTTGGCTGCGTGAACACAGCCTGAAGAGGGCTAGTGTGCCACAGCTAGCCGGGAGTGAGTCTGGGAAAAAGTCTGTACTTGCCTAAGAGGCAAGAGACCATTGTTTCAGGGTGCACTAGGAGAGGGGATTCCTTCCCTGTCTGCCCACAGAAGGCAGAGCATTGCCTAAAAGAGCTCCAGAGACAGGTACGAGCCGCGGCTATCAGCTTGGACCCCAGAGATGGGCGTGAAATGCTAACTCTGCTGCTGCAGCCACCAAGAATCCTGTGTGCAATCACAGGTCACTATCCACACACCCCTGGGAGCCTGTGCAGCCCGCCACTGCCAGGGTCCTGTGATCCAGGGACAAGTTCCCCAGAGGGAACACACAGTGAGCCTCAGGCTGCTGCAACGTCACACTGGCCGCTGCTGCAGGCTCGCCCCACATTCCAATTATAACTTCCATACCCCTCCCTCCCCACAGCCTGAATGAGCAAGAGCCCCCTAATCAGCCGCAGCTTTAACCCCATCCTGTCTGGGCAGGAACAGTTGCCTGAGGGCAACCTGCACACAGAGGCGGGGCCAAATCCAAAGCTGAACCCCAGGAGCTGTGGGAACAAAAAAGAGAAAGGGAAATCTCTCCCAGCAGCCTCAGGAGCACCAGATTAAATCCCCACTATCAACTTGATGTATCCTGCATCTGTAGAATACCTGAATAGACAACGAATCATCCCAAAATCGAGGCAGTGGACTTTGGGAGCAACTGTGGACTTGGGGTTTGCTGTCTGCAAATGATTTGTTTCTGATTTTTATGTTTATCTTAGTACAGTTTTTAGCACTTGTTATCATTGGTGGATTTGTTTAGTGGTTTGGTTGCTCTCTTCTTTTCTTATTATTATTTTATATTTTAATAATTTTCTTTTTTTTTTTCTTTTTTTCCCTCCCTTTTCTACTTCTGAGCCATGTGTCTGACAGGGTCTTGGTGCTCTGGCCTGGTGTCAGGCCTGAGCCTCAGGTGGGAGAGCCGAGTTCAGGATATTGGACCACCAGAGACCTTCTGGCCCCATGTAATATCAATCGGTGAGAGCTCTCCCAGAGATCTCCATCTCAATGCTAAGACCCAGCTCCACCCAACGGCCAGCAAGCTCCAGTGCTGGACGCCCCATGCCAAACAACTATCAAGACAGGAACTCAACCCCAACCATAGCAGAGAGGCTACAGGAAACCACAAACAAGACAAAAAGACAACCCTCAGAATGGGAGAAAATATTTGCAAGCGAATCAACGGACAAAGGATTAATCTCCAAAATATATAAACAGCTCATGCAGCTCAATATTAAAAAAACAAACAACCCAATCCAAAAATGGGCAGAAGACCTAAATAGACATTTCTCCAAAGAACATATACAGATTGCCAACAAACACATGAAAAGATGGTCAACATCACTAATCATTAGAGAAATGCAAATCAAAACTACAATGAGGTATCACCTCACACCGGTCAGAATGGCCATCATCAAAAAATCTACAAACAATAAATGCTGGAGAGGGTGTGGAGAAAAGGGATTCCTCTTGCACTGTTGGTGGGAGTGTAAATTGATACAGCCACTATGGAGAACACTATGGAGGTTCTTTAAAAAACTAAAAATAAAACTACCGAATGACCCAGCAATCCCACTACTGGGCATATACCCTGAGAAAACCATAATTCAAAAAGAGTCATGTACCATAATGTTCATTGCAGCACTATTTACAATAGCCAGGACATGGAAGCAACCTGACTGTCCATCGACAGGTGAATGGTTAAAGAAGATGTGGCACATATACAATTGAATATTACTCAGCCATAGAAAGAAACGAAATTGAGTTATCTGTAGTGAGGTGGATGGACCTAGAGTCTGTCATACAGAGTGAAGTAAGTTAGAAAGAGAAAAACAAATACAGTATGCTAACACACATATATATATACAGAATCTAAAAAAAAAAAAGGTTCTGATGGATCTGGGGCAGGACCGGAATAAAGACTTAGAGGTAGAGAAATGGACTTGTGGACACGGGGAGGGGGAAGGGTAAGCTGGGACAAAGTGAGAAAGTGGCATTGACATATATACACTACCAAATGTAAAATAGATAGCTAGTGGGAAGCAGCTGCATCGCACACGGAGATCAGCTCAGTACTTTGTGACCACCTAGAGTGGTGGGATAGGGAGGGTGGAAGGGAAAGGCAAGAGGGCGGGGACACGGGGATATATGTATACATATAGCTGATTCACTTTGTTAGACAGCAGAAACTAACACAACATTGTAAAGCAATTATACTCCAATGAAGATGTAAAAAAAAAAAAGCCCTAACCATCCCTACCCCCCAGCCCCCAATTTCTCGCTGAATCTGCCGGTCTCTAGCGCCCTCTGCCAAAGTATCTCTACGTTTTGCGCTTCTCGAACTAGAAGATGCAGGCCAGACTCCTGGGGGTCTTGCTAAAATGCATATGCTAATTCAATGGATGTGGGGCGGAGCCTGGGATTGGGCGTTTTACTCATATTCCCACGGGAAGCTGATGCTGGACCACACCGAGTGACAAGGATTGAAACTGCTAGGCAGCGAAGAGTTATTCTACAACAGCAACCACAGTACCAGTCAGCCTTGGACACCAGTCCAGCAGTGCTCCTCGGAAAGCCTAAACGTAACAGGGAAAGCCGGCCAGCCTCGGGAGAAGGTTGTCCTTGGCTCGGCCGGCGGCCCCGCCCCTCGAGGCCCTCGCGGAGCCTCAATTGGTCACCCCTCTCGCGTGAGCGTCTCGTCACGTGAGGCCGCCGTCCAATCGCGGAGCGATCTCGGCCCAGCCGGTGGCTGGCGCGGCTGGCGCACGGAGAGGTGGTGGCGGGCACCATGGAGGGAAGGCCTCAGGTCGCCGGCGGAGGGGTGTGCGCGGCTGCCTACCCCGACGCCTCCGCCGGATTCCCCCCGCACCTCCAGGCGGGAGCGATGCGGCGCCGCTTCTGGGGCGTGTTCAACTGCCTGTGCGCCGGCGCGTTCGGGGCCTTGGCTGCCGCCTCCGCCAAGCTGGCCTTCGGCAGCGAGGTCGAGCCGGGGGCGCCGCTGCGGCGGGCCGGCGGGTGGGGCCGGGGCAGGAGGGGCGCTGCGGGGCAGCGGGGCTTCGGGATGGAGCGGGGCTGGGAGCACAGGGGGGCCGCCTCACCCGCGCTGGCCTGTTTGGCCCACTCCGCAGCCGGGCACTACTGACAGCGTGGGCAGGAAGGCATCCCTCGACTCCATATCACGCCCAACCCACGTCCATTGTAGGTGGTAAGAGACTTCGGGGACTGAGGCTTGTACCCTTATCTGGGACCTAGAATCTGTCCTCCGATTGGGCTAGTTCACTCTCGGGGAAGACGCACACCTTCCACATCCACTCTCTACCTCTCATTTTAAGCCCTTTGTGCCCGAACATTTCTCTCCACGTGACTGTAAAGGTGAGACACCTGTTGCCCATCTCTTTAACTCCGTAGTTAATGGCTGTTTTGACTGGTCTCCCCTGCTGGCGGAAACTTGGGAATTTGGGATATCCTAGGTATAAGGGAGACTGAGAGAAACATTCTGGACATAACCCCGATGTTGAGAACTCCTTAACTGCCTCCCCATGTCTGCTAAAGGCGTACCTTTGCCTCTCCCATCGCGAGTCATAGGCCACCTTCTGCTTGTTAAAGAGATTTCATTGCATCTGCAACCCAGGGTTAGGCCCTGACCTGGACAGTAGACAGGTTGATTCTTTAGGTTTAAGCTAATCCAGTGGGAGCTGCCATGCTCGAGGTTGGTATCCTGTTGGGTGTAATTCTTGGAGTAAGTGGTCCAAAGTAAGATGAGTGACTATGAGCCATGAGGTTTTTCTAGTCTTCTCAGTTGTGCATCAGACCGTCATAAGCCTTTACATAAGCAGGCTGGCACTGGCACATAAAATGCTTCTGTGTAAATTATACAGAGACACTCCATCCTTAAGACTCTGTATATTCACCTGCTGATGAGAAGTAAGAGGATGAGGTGTAGATGGGCACCATCCCCAGGAGAAGCAGCTCTGTCTGCAGGCAGGTTTATAACTCAAAACCAAACAAGGGGTCTGCATATCCTTTGTGTAGGAGGCTTCTAAAGATCCTCTCTTCTTTCAGTGCTCTCCTTTAAAAAAAAAAGAAAAATATCTGCAAGTTCTCCAAGTGATGCCTGGGGTCACCAGTCAAATAGTCCCCCGTGTGGTTTCCCTAGGCATGGCTGTGTCCTAGTTTAGATCATGGAGCCACACTTCCTGGGCCTGAATCCTGGTGGCTCCCCACAGCTGTGGCGTTTTAGGCAGGTTACTTAATGCCTCAGGTTCTTTATCTGTAAAATGAAGTTAAGGAATAAATGAAAATGTACTTAAAACACTTAGCACAGGGCCTGGTACAGAGTAAAAGCTCAAGAATGCCCAGTGGGACCGGCCTGAGTGGGTTTTAGCCTTCACAGAATGGGGGTGGGGGTGGGGAGACGACTAATTCATGCTTTACCTGATCCCGGGAAGTGACGACTCTGCCCCTGATTTACTCATCCCTCAGACTGAGCAATAACCACTTGGCCTGCTGAGACTGAACTTCATGCACTCGTCACTGTGAGGCCAATAAGGGACTGGTGTTCAATAGAAGATTCGCATTTTACTTCTACCCAAGGTCACGTGGCTGGCAAGATGGCCAAATAGAGGTTGTTTCAGCTGTTAAATGGGTGTGCGCCCTGCTGAGGGTTAAGTGAAGCCCTGTGCAGGAAAGCTCTGAGGACCCCCAGGCTGTGGTGGCCCGGCTGCCAGCAGTAACCATGACCCTGGCTGCTGTGAGGGGTCTGCCGGTCATGCTGCCCAGGGCTGGTCGTGGCTGCAGTGACACTTTCTCCTGCAGGTGAACGTGGGCTTCTGCGTCTTAGGCATTATTGTGATGGCTACCACCAATTCTCTGATGTGGACGTTCTTTAGCCGGGGCCTCAGTTTCTCCATGTCTTCAGCCATTGCATCTGTCACAGTGACTTTTTCAAATATCCTCAGCTCGGTGAGTAGCCTGAGCGTACAGTTTCTCTGTCCCAAACCTGGGCTCTGGGAGGGTTCTGGGTGGGTTGTCCTTGGGCAACCCCTGCTTCTACATAGGAGAAGGGCCAGGAACTGAAGCAGAGGTTGGGCTGTGTCTTGACTCCTGGTGGCTGCCCCTCTAATCTCTAACTTGGAGGAATTCTCAAGTTAGATGGGGATGAAGTCCAACTGTCAAAAGCCTACTTGCTTGCTGCTCCTCAGGGGTCTGTGAATTCAGGCAGGAGCTGTGGAGGGTCGAGGTTCTTCTCTCCCAGGTGGGGCTGAGCCACTCAGCCCTGCAGTCCAGGCAGGGAGGACTTGGTGGACCAGTTGTGTGCTGGGCCTGGCTGCCGGCCTCTGCTGGGCTTTCTTGTGCACTTTGCTCGGTCCGATGCTGTGAGGAGGTACCCTCCCCACTTCTCCAGGTGAGATACGCTGAAGGTAACAGATGGGTTTCAGGCCCAAGACTTCCAGCGCCAGACCTTTCCTCCCACCCTAGGAGGGCACTCAGCCACAGGGGAGTCATGTGGTGCCCACCCACTGTGGTCGCATCCTGTGGGCATGTGCCTGCCCAGCCTCACAGCTGTCTCTGTCCTGCAGGCCTTCCTGGGTTTTGTGTTGTATGGAGAGTGCCAGGAGGTCTTGTGGTGGGGAGGAGTCTTCCTCATCCTCTGCGGACTCACCCTGATCCACAGGGAGCTCCCACCACCCAGGAAGGCTCTTCCACACAAGCAGCAGTAGCACCAGCGGGCTGGGCGGACCCGCTGGAAAGACAGTGATGGCGGCTCAGGCTCGGGTTGGTGTGTGGGGACTGCTTCTCAGGGCGATCTGGGTGTGCAGCCTTCTGACCCTCAGCCAAAGAGAGATGCTTCCCAGGGAACCAGGCCTGTGACCGAGCAGCGTTGCGGGTGGACAGCTCCGGCTTCGCAGCAGTGTTCTGCCCGAAGCCTTCTCGGTCCGTCTGCTCGGTGCTGTTGATTCTCATGCTCCACAACCCACCCAGTGAGCCATGGCAGGTGTGGGAGACCCTGGGGTTGGTGGGCTTCCTGTGTGGACTTGAAACCATGCTGTAACTGCAGTCCTGTTGCCTAACAAAGGCCAGTCATGGGATTTTGGAATCAGTGACTGGTGGGGCTTTCGACAACTTCACACTGATATGTCAGGCCGTCAGCGTCATGCTTCTGGATTATGGCAAGAGAAGGAAAATTAGATTAATAAATACTTTTTTTGTAAGTTAAAACTGCCAGGTGTGGAATCTTAATTCTTTCCTACTTTTTTTCCTTTCCTAAGTTTTTGGAGTAAGAGCAACCAGGGTGAACTGCAATTCCTGGAGGGGGAGTTGAAACTCCTCCCGCTGCTTCCAGACCTGGGGCTTGACTGCTCTCTGCCTGCGTGGTTCCTTCCTGACTTCACGCAGGCTGGTGCTCTTCAAATTCAGGAGCATCTGTCCATTCTCTTGGTCCCAAGGAGAAAGGCTTGACCTCAATTTGGGGGCCTAGTTTTATTTTACTTATTAGGAAAGGAAACTGGCCCAGAGGTTGCTCCCACCCCCTCATGTTACCTCTTCTGCCTTTTGGTCCTGTGGCTTTTTTGTATCTTACACCACGTGAATCTAATTCCTAGTTCAAAACAGTCTGTTTGCTGCCTGCACCCTCTCCCCGTGCATAGCTTCAAGTGCGATGCTCACCTGCCCCAGTTCCCCGGGGCTCCCCTGGCTGTCTGAGAGCCCTCTCAGCTCTCCTGAGCCTGACTGCCGGCCCCAGGAGGTCTCCTTTCACATCCCCTGCAGGAGAGAGGGCCTTCTTAGCCACGAGGCTAGGGGAGAGAAGGGTCGTGTCCAGCTGGCCCCTCCTCCCCACGCACATAGCACCTTCATTGCTGTCCTCCATTACTCGTGGCAGTGGCCGGATGCTCTCCAGAGCTGTTCTGTGACTCCCAGTGACTTCGCTGTGGCCCAGCCCCCTCTCCAGCTGCTCCCTTGCTGCCTCCTTCCCTCCCCCACTCACCGTGCCTGAGTCACCCACATGTCTGCATCTCAGCAGTTCTTAAGGCCGCCACAGCCAGTCGTGCCTCCATGCTTTTGTGCCTGCTTTTCCCTTTGCCTTGGATTCCCTCCTCCTTCCCCTGTCCCTGGAAAACTCCTCCTTCATATCCAACAGGGCACAATTTGCTGCTCTTTCTGAGCTGCCACAGGGGCCAAGGCCAAGCGGTGATTCACAGAATGGTAATTGACTAGCCCCACTTTGACACATTGAAGCCTCCCAGCCTCACTGGAACGCAGAGGCAAGGTCAAGGTACTGGAACCATGGGCAAGAAGAGGGATCAGAGTCCCCACTATCTGAGATGCCCCTCTTCTCTGTGGACTATGTCCATACACTAATAAACTTGTGCATATGAGTAAACACAAACAAACGTTTATTAAGTACCTACCACCTGGTAGTTACACGGAATCTAGGCACAGAGAACGGGGGCCAAATAGACTACTAGTCCAGGAGCCTGGGGTCTATCAGACTCAGAAATTAGGGGTGCTGGAAGTGTCATTAGAAGTCGTCTTTTATGATGGCAAAGATTTTATCTCAAATGCCTAATCTAGTCAATGGGTTGTGGGTACCCAGGGCAGTTGAGAATGGGCGGAAAGCCCCCAAAACAACTGTGATGTCTCCATGGACTCAGGATGGGAGCCTGGAGAATGCAGCCAATTATTATTCCACCTTGAGCCCAACTTCTTGTTTTCCAAAGACAGGAAGAGACTTACCCAAAATAACCCAGTTCCATCCGTCTAGATTTCATCTAATTCTGTGCTTGATGATCGGGGGGACTATAATAAATGACCACACTCCTCCTCTCTAGCTCTTTGGCAGCACCTGAAGAGACTCTGCCCTTGGACTCCAATACCTACATGGGCAGCCTATGTTTGATGATGAACCAATCATCAAAAGTTTCATAATTGCAGGAATTCTAGAGTCCAAGGAAACGACCGCCTCTCAGGAGTTTGCATCTTTCCAGTACCCTGAGCTCCCTGTAGAGGTTAGCCACCTGCAGGCAGAAGGGTCTCCTGGCTGGAGTTTGGCCTTGGCTTGCGGGTGGGGCCCTAAGAATCCTGGAGGGGCCCCTGGTTGGCTTATTCTTTAGGTCAATTGTATTCCTAAGAAAAATGACACCTTGCTTTTCCAAATAATTATTTCTGGAGAAGTGATGGATCAAACAGTTTTTTTTTTACATTTTTGGTCAACTAAATTCTTAACATTTTAATTTTTGGAATAAGTAATTACTTGCACATTGTACAAAATTCTAAAGATGCAAAAGTTACAGGGGCCCACCCTCCTGGAAGGCAGTTAGCGGTCTTTCATTACCGCTAATTTCATTACCGCTTTCATTACCGCTGGCAGAATTGGCCAGCCACTTATCGGCACTTACATCTTCTGAAATGCCCTGCACATCCCACTTGCCACCCTCACCCAAGTGGCTTAGCAGAGTATTTCTTCCACCTCCTGAGAGAAGTCTGGGAAAACGCACCTCTCTCCAGGCAGTCATGGTTCCAGGGATGTTTGAGGTGCCTTTTTTTTTTGGTAATCTTTTATTTTTATTCATTTATTTTTATATTTATTTTTGGCTGTGTTGGGTCTTTGTTTCTGTACGAGGGCTTTCTCTAGTTGCGGCAAGCGGGGGCCACTCTTCATCGCAGCGCGCGGGCCTCTTCACTACGGCAGCCTCTCTTGTTGCGGAGCACAGGCTCCAGACACACAGGCTCAGTAGTTGTGGCTCACGGGCCTAGTTGCTCTGCGGCATGTGGGATCTTCCCAGACCAGGGCTCGAACCCGTGTCCCCTGCATTAGCAGGCAAATTCTCAACCACTGCGCCACCGGGGAAGCCCTGAGGTGCTTTTTAACAGGCGTTCTAGCTTTGCCTGGCTGGCCTGCCTTTTAATTGGCTCTGACGGTATTTCAGGAATTAAGAGGTTTTAGCTAATATATCTGCGTTGCCAAAGGCATGGAGAAAGCACAGGGTGTTGGTGGGGAGTGGGAACTGTTTCGGAAGAGCTAGATATTTGGATGAATGTTACAAGTGAGGTGAAGCCTGAAAAATGCAAAACATGATGTAAGCCCAGGGGATCCCTGGGTGGAGGAGGGGCACCAGGCCTGAGGTGTGGGTCCGAGGAAGAGGGCTCATCTAGGGCCAGGTGGGGGAAGTGGTTACACCAGTGTCAGGTGCTCTGGCCAGATTAGAGGTAGGGGCACTCTGAGGGAAGAACAGAGCTTAGCTTCAGTTCTGCTTCTTTCTCTGGGCTGCTGAGAGGCAACTTGACTGACAGGCCCCTTTTGGGATTTGGGGTCTTGTCTGTGAGGAGGTATGATATCCAAGGGTATGGAAGGGAGCCCTGGTGTGGTGGGCGGGAGCCTGTGTATTAACCCTGGAGCTCTGGAAGGGCATCTATGGGAATCCTCCCTCACAAATGTCCCTTGTTTAAAGGGCCTTTCTGGGGAAGCCCTTGCAACTGTCTGTCTTGCTAGATGGGGCATCTGAGAACCACAGGCTGCAGATGGGGCTGGGTGGTGCAGGACGGTCCTTAGTTTGGTGAAGAGGGATCCCGCTTAGGGCTGAAAAGAGGCCAAGATACAGGTCAGGCTTGAACTCTGGTTGGCATGGGATAACATGTCTTGAGTTCCTTAAAAGAGAGTCTGACAAAGCTCAGGATGTCAGGTTATTTATACATATACATGATGGCTGGCAACACCAGAAGCTAAAGAAAGGCATGGAACAGATTCTGCCCTAAAGCCTTCAGACAGACAGACACACACACACACACACATTTTCCTGGCTTGATATAACGCATCATTTTGGTTCTATTTCTCTGCTTTAACTTACCATGAAAACATGTACCTGACTCACACACCTTCTCCCCCTCTTCTCATCCCCACCCCAACACAGCTGCCTGACACAGGCAGAATTGGCCAGCCACTTATCGGCACTTACATCTTCTAAAATGCCCCGCACATCCCTTTGACAGACACCAAGTCCTCTGTGGAAAGCCTGGGCGTCTCCCTGCTGTAGACCATTGACCAAGGGTGAGTCCACTTAAGCTGTTCTTACAAACAGTGCAGAAAATCTCTCCAGGACATAGATCTTTGCTCATGTGTGCAGGTATTTCTGAGATGTGAATTCACAGTAGGGGGTTATAGGGTCAAAATATAGATACATTTTGCTAATGCCAAATTGCTTTGGGAAGAGATTGCATTGATTTATTCTCCACCGACAGATCTTTTTGATTTTTGCCGATATAAATGGTTGAATAATTTCACTGTTGTTTTAATTTGCATTTCTATTTGTGAGGCTGAATATTTTTATGTTAATTAACTATCTCCTGTGAATTGCTTGTTCATATCCTTTACCTATTTTGAGTCATTAATTTGTTCGTATTGTGTGTAGTCTTTATACAGAAAAGTGTTATTGCTGCAAATCATTTCACAGTCTTTTTTTAACCTCTAAATGCCTTTCACCACTAGAACTTTGCCATTTTAATGTAGCCAAATTTGTTAATTCCTTCCTTTAGGGATACTGGGTTTCATGTCACCCCAAGAATATGTTTTCTATGCTTTTTCTAAAACTTTTGGCTTTATACTATTAGGCACCTGGAATTTAATTTTTTAGCGTGTGGAGTGATGTAGATAGAGCTCCAACTTTCTCAAATAATCTATCATTTCCTAGTGTTTTGAAATGCTGCTTTCATACATCTGGGTCTCTGGACTCTTTAATTTGCTTATTTATCTTCTCCTACTGCAATGTCATACCATCTAAAGTATTGTAGTTCTATAGTACATATTGATACGTAGTAGGCAAATGCTCCTCACCACTGTTTTTCTTGTCCATAGAACTTTTAAAAGCTGTTGGGATTGAGATTGGCACTGCATTGAATTTACCAAGTTATCGGGGGGAGAATCATGCCAAGTGACTACACTGAGTCTTCCCATCTAGGCATGTGGGATACTGTTCCATTTATTCAGGTCTTCTTTGTTACATTTAGAAAAGTTTTATTGTTCATACACAATTTGCACATTCCTAGTTGGATTACTTGCAAGATGTATTTATAGCTTTTGTGAATGAAATATTTTTCATTATATTTTGTACTTGCTTGCTGGACTATATGGAAACTATTGATTTTGATACGCTGATAGATCTAGCAAAGGACTTGACCAAACTCTAATGCTTTGTTCCTGAACGAAGGTTTCTGACGGTCTGTTTCTTATAGGGTGTCTGAATATTCCAAGGAAAAACCAGTAAACTACTGTTTTCCTTAGACCTTAAGATACAGACAAATTAACTGGGGGAATATTGTTAAAATGTGTATTCTGATTCAGCAGGTGGGGTTGGAGGCTCAGAATCTGTGTCTCTAACAGGGCTCCCAGGTGATGCCAGTGTTGCCAGTAGTGTGGCCCCCAGAGCACATTTTAGTAGTGAGAGGCTAGATGATACGTTTTCTGTGATCCATCATAAAACAGATGTTCCTCTTGGATTTCATATGAAACAACTGTTGCTAATACGCATGGAGCAAGAACATCTGTAAACGCGGGCAGGATTCCTAGGAGGGTTTGTGAAATGTCAGAGCTGGAAGAGCCCCTGGAAGCTGGTTTAACCACCTTGCTTTACATCGGAGAATACTGAGGCCCAAAGGGGCGGTGGAGTCATCTAAAGCATCAGAGCTGTGTCCCAGATCAGGTAAGTGCCATACTGGGGCCAGTTTATTCTAACTAGCCAGGGGACTGGCCTTTAGCTAGCCTCAGAAACTGAACCTCAGTTTCCTCATCTATAAAATGGGGATAATAACACCTGTTCACCGCATGGCACATCCGTGAAAGTCAAATGGGCCAAACAGCAAGAGGAAAATGGACAGAGAATGGCCTGAGTGCCTAAGAGGACCCAGGTCTGTCTGGCTCCAGAGGTCATGCTTGTTTCTGGCCCTTTGTCTTCCCCCAGGGTGATGGTGGGTGAAGAGGAAGCCTATAGACCCAGGGGGCACAGACTCAAACTGGCTAGACCAGTTGGCGGTAACAATGGGGACAGTGGGGTGTTGTGGACAAACAGGAACAGGAAGGACCGTGGTAAACAGGAGTGGGTGCTGCCACTCAGCTCATCTAACTGAGACTGTGTAGGAACGTGGGCCCTGCACTTCCAGATCTTCTGACCTTTCAGAATAAGCTAGAGGAGTGTGTGTGTTCTTCTACAATGTAAAGCTCCTGGGTCTTAAAATGCGGCAATTAATTCAAGTTGTAAAAATCACTCTGTGGATCAGACACAGCAAGTCAGAGGTTAAACTTGTCCTTAGCTTGTCAGTTTATAAACAGTGCTGCCAACAGCTGAGATGCTACTGGCACTCCTGCCCCGCCCTGGTGCCCTGTTCCAACCCTGACAGGCTGCATCTGACTCTCCAGCATGGGTTTAATCATCAGTATTCATCAAAAGCTCCCTAGGTGCTTCTCACAGCACCCAGCATGGATGCCTACGTGCTGTGTCCAGCAATGGCCAGGACCCTTCAAAGAGGCTGAGCTGAGGTTGGGACTCTTGGTTTCTCACACAACTTACTTCCCCTCTCCTGCAACATCCTCAGCTGAATGCATGTCTGTGTGTCTGAATCTTCCACGACGGTGAAGCCAGGTGAGACCATTAGATTCCAAATAAAAGGCATCCCAACAATAGCTGGACTTGAGAAATTTATCAAGTTTAGTTCCAATCAGGTGAAGGAGGTTCATGCTGAGAAGACTGTTCTCATCACAACTAGCCTTTGCCTGATGCCTTGGAAAGAGGCAGCAGCTCTGACTGGCTCTAAGCCTTGGTTGAGCGTTTCAGCATTTCCTGCTTTGGGATTAGCTTTCAGATAATTAGATTTTATTACTCATTAGATTTCAGATGATTAGATTTGATTACTCATAGGAGGGCAGATTCAAGAGCCAGCTGGGTGAAAGCGTTCAAAGGCCAACACAAATCACAGGCAGCAGGACCCACTAGGCCAGGTCGTGTGGAATCACAGGGTAGCCTGTTGACAGCTAGAAACCCCCAGCCTGGGCCACAGAACCTCACCTCCCTGCCTTGAGTCATGGCCTCGAAGAGCAGGGCCACCACTATCTGCAGTCAGAACCAAAGGCGTCCACAGCCACAGAGTCTCTCCCTGGAGACACAGGCTATCAGAAGCTGCTGCCCACTTGCCCCGTGAGGAGGGACCACCTCTTCAGCCCCAGAGTGCATCAGCCCTGGAAGCACTAGCCAAGTAGAGTCTTCTGCCAGAACTGGTCTGGGCCTGCTGGAAATGTATTCTCTCCGCTCCTCCTCCTGCCTGAAATCCCACCCCTCTTGCTTCCCTGAGGGGGGCCTACCTGAGGAAGAGCAGGTAGACGGGGCCTTTCCCTCGGATCTCTGCACACACCGGGCCTGGGCCTGGGCCTGCCTGCCAAACCAGAAGCAGGACTGAGGGCCAAGTGCTGTCTGTTCACCTTTGACTTTCGACAACTTCAGGCAACTTGAAACTATGGCACGTGAAACCCAACTTCACAGCCCCTACGCTTCCCCATGGTTGGTGAGCCTTCGAGGCACCTGTAGTGTAGTAGGCATGTCCAGTCTTCCACGTGGAAGGAGCCCCAGCCCCTTGGTGGTGGCGGATGACCCAGTGGTCCCTCCTACTTGATGACTGATGGTGTTGGTAAGTTAAAATCAGGAACCTTCAAGGGGGCCAATGCGGGGGTGGGGGGATGAGGGAGGGAGGGAGGAAGATGGTGAACAGCCCCACCTCTCCTGGTGAGGGAGCCTGCATACCTGCTCCCTCCATACAGCCCCTGAACCTTCTCCAAGGAAGCCACAGCCTCCTCACCTGGTCCCATCCAGACATTTCACTCTCACTCTAACACCTGAAACATCCCCCTCCTCCAGGCAGCGTTGGGAGTGATCGGAGAGCACCCCTACCCCTCATACCAGGCAGGCCCATCCCAGGCCCTTACCCTGCTGAGCACTCCCAGCTCACACGCGGTGAGGACAGCCAGCCCTGTGCTCCCCGGACATGCTGCTGGACCCCAGGTCCCCTTTTCAGGAATGCCTTTCCTTGGGAACCATCTTGGATGTGGCCCTAGATGTGGTCTGTGAATTTGCTGATCCTGTTGCTTCAGTTCCTCTCTCATGGCCAAGGAGGTAAGATCCATCCCTCTGTACCTCCCATTCATTCCCTGATCCCCAGGAATAAAGCTGCCTTTGTGACCCTGTGGGCCTCCACCTCGGGGTGCAGAGGGGGCAGGCCAGCCAGAGGAGTCCTGACTTGGACCAGACCCAGGAAAAGAAGGGTGTTAAACAAGGGTGCCCCTTCCTGACCTTTGGGGTAAAGAAGACATCCCAAGGGGTGCCCCACGTCTGCCCTGCCCACCACCTCATCTCACCAGTGCTGGTGGCCCCATAGGGCTGGCCTGGAAGCAGAGCTGTGGGCAGCAGCACAGGGACCCACCAGAGATGCCCTCTCTGGTAGTGTGTGTGTGTGAGTGTGTGTGTGTGTGTGAGTGTGTGTGTGTGTGTGTGTGTGTGTGTGTGTGTGTGTGTGTGTGTGTGTGTGTGTGTGTGTGTGTGTGTGTGTGTGTGTGTGTGTGTGTGTGTGTGTGTGGCGGGGGGCTGTTTCAGTCTGCAGGCCCTGGCCACCACCCATCCTTTCAGAGAGACACGATGGGCACTGTCTTGGGAGAACTGGCCTAAAACATTCAGGCCAGATTTCTGGTCAGTTCTGCCCATGTGGGTGGTTAGACTCTCTCCAGGACGGACAGTTAAATGCAGTTCTCATAGGGGAGGTCAGAGTTCCGGTAGCTCTAAACAGGTTCTTCCTCCCGACCCTCCAGTGGGAACGGACCGATTTTTAGCCACAAGGCAGGACACCTCCGAGCTGACTCAGGGATTCTAGTATCTATAGAACGGGAGCTAAGTTTGGGTGTTACTGTCAT
This sequence comes from Lagenorhynchus albirostris, assembly GCF_949774975.1. Taxonomy (NCBI): domain Eukaryota; kingdom Metazoa; phylum Chordata; class Mammalia; order Artiodactyla; family Delphinidae; genus Lagenorhynchus; species Lagenorhynchus albirostris. Next base: position 42,504,205 of record NC_083104.1, on the reverse strand, counting down.
AACTCAGGCTTGCTTCCAACCTCGGCATGTCCCGCGTGTGTGTGTATAGCCTGCTGTTGGAGTCTTCTCCCAAACCAAGCCTGAGCCCTGAAGGTAGCTGAGGCCGCCATGCCTTTCTTCTAGTTTAGGCAGGCACCAGGGGGAAGCCCTTTTGGGGGAGTGACCAGAATCCTTTCAGCCTTTCCAGGTCCATCTCTCCTGATGCCAGTGTCCCACCCCAGGTTCCCAAGGCCAGCCCTGCTCTGTTCTTCCATCACCACCACACAACCTTAGTTCTCAAAAGCCAGGAGCCTGGGCCCCAACCTTCTCAAGAGAAGACAGACATCCCAAGAAAGGACACAGGCCAGTTCTTTTCTGCCCCCAGGCTGCCCTATTCAGAGCCTCCTTTGCTGGGTGAGGGTGCACAGGCTGTGAAGGGCGCCCAGCCTCGGAGAATGGTTCCTGACAATCCCTCATGGGCAGATGAGCTCAGAGCAAGTTTCTCATCTTCCTCTGTCACCCCTAGTCCACCCCCATCCCTGACCTGGTCCAACGTGGGGAGAGGGAGGAGGGGTCAGAGGACGGCAAGGCCAAGGGGGTGGTGTGAAGGGAGCAGTGGGTGCAGGGGAGTGAGTGGTGCGCAGGAGCCCTGTGGCGATGATGCCGGCACGTAGGATGATGCGGCTGCCTGGTGCCTGGCCCTCTCCCCACAGTATCATTCATCTATCACCTCCACAGAGTCCTCGTCCTTCCTCTGCTCTGAGTGCTCCTCTGTTGTTTCTGTGTTCTCAGTGTCTGACAGCGATGCCACCTGTCGCACCCAGCCACTGTCACTGAGAGGCTTTGGATGACGCAGTCCGGAGAAGGGGTTGAACCAGTTCAGGGAAAAGTCCCCACCAAAGGTCTCTTTGACTGACTTCCAGCTGCTTGTGCGTTCCCTGGGCTGGTGCTTTCGTTTGAGGCGCTCAATGCCCTGGAGGGACAATGGGATAAAGAGGGTCAGCGTGGGACAGCCGTGTGCCATCTAACACACCCCAGGTCCCGGCACAGCAGAGCACCAAGGCCCAGAGCCAGGGGTTCCCAGAGGGTGGGGAGGGGCTCGGAGCAGCACAGCAAGCAGGGCCTGTGTTTCCCACCAACTGCCCTCCTTTCCTTCCACAGGAGCAAGGGTGCCCGGCCAGCTGCTGCGCAGTGACCAGGCTGCCCAGTGGCTAAGGGCCAAGGAGTAACATCTCAGGCCTCTGCAGGCATGAGCTGGGCCATCTGTCCGGAGACCACCCAGAAAGACAACCCCTCCCCAAGTATCCTGGGCCACTCCCCCTACAGCAGGCGCAGCAAACCCAGCACGAAGGAGGATGATGCAGTTAAGGGGGACAGCAGGAGACACACGAAGCGTGAGGTGAGGAAGCAGAGGTGTGCACAGCGAGTGCCAACATGCAGCGGGCAGCTGGAGGGTGCACGGGGCTGCTGCGAGGGGGCAAAGGCTGGCGTCGAAACTGCACATGCAGTAGACATGCCCAGTGGCCTCTCCCGAGCTGCCCACTCACCTGCCTCTGGGTGTCGGCTGCGCCAGGCCACAGAAGAGGGTGTTGGGAAGGGGGAGAAGCCAAAGGAGTTAAAGGCACAGCCAGGCCAGCTCTCCAGGCCCACCACACCCTCTGCAGAGGCTTTACCCCCACTGGGGCTCTGCCTCCTCCATCTCTTCTGGAAGCCAAGGAGATTTGTCGTGGGCTTCCCAGGCACAGGTACTGCTCACTGACAGCACTTTCCACCTCGGAATGACCTCTGAGTACCTAGTTCTAGGTTTTCTCTTCTTTTCCACACAAGATCCTTACATAACCAGCATAATTCTTTCTGTTGTGCAGAAGGAGAAACTGAGATACACGTACAGACTGAGATCTGGCCACACCTGGGCCAGTTCCTCTCCACCACTCTTTCTTCCCACACCATCTCAGAGGTTTAAGTTTCTTGGCTTTTGGAAAAATGGTAGGTTAAAGAACCTGATCTCAAAGTATCTCCTCATAAGATACTTCCTAATTACCGAGGGTAAAACAGTACCTTTACAGTAAGGAAACTTCGCAGATATAACTTTAACCAATTGAAGTTAACATCACCAATAATGAAATGTATCAACATCACGTGCCCTCCGATACGGTGCCCCAAGAAGGACAGAACATCACTTCACTGGTTTTCCTGCCCAAAAGGCATAATCTCAATCTAATTATGTGAAAACTTCAGACAAATGCAGATGTCAGGATATTCCACAGAATATCTTCAACAGGATAATAATCTTTAACAGGATCAAAGTCTGATGAAATTGTTTTGGAACCAGACAGAAGTGGTGGTTGTACAATATTATGAATGTACTAAATGCCACTGAACCACACACTTTAAAATGGTTGCTTTTATGTGATGTGAATTTAACCTCAACTAGAAAGAGGATCAGGTTCATGAAAGACAGAGAAAGACTGAGGAGGAACTAAAGACACAGGACAAAGGATGCAATGTGGCATCCTGGAACAGAGAACGATACTAGTGGGACAACTGGAGAACTCTGAATAAAGTATATAGATTGGTTAATGGTATTGTATCAGTAAATTTCCAGGTTTTTATATTTGTGTTATGGTTTTATAAAATGTTTACACTTGGAAAGACTGATTGAAAGGCATATGGGAGCTCTTTGTACTATTTTTACTAATTTTTTTTTTTTGGTTAAGTCTGAAATTATTTCTCAATAAAAAGCTAAGAAAAATCTGAGACACAATTTATGCAATACAGTCTTGAACACGGATTAATAATGAGAAGTTGGAAACAATCAAAATGTCCAATAATGATGGCTAAGTAAATTATTCTATAAAGCACAACACTATGCAGTTATTGAAAGTGGCATCAACGACAAGGGCCTAATTTTCAAAATATACAAACAGCTCATACAACTCAACAACAAAAAACAAATAACCCAATCCAAAAATTGGCAGAAGGCCTAAACAGACATTCCTCCAAAGAAGACATATAGATGGCCAGTAGGCACATGAAAGGATGCTCATCATCGCTAATTATTAGAAAAATGAAAATAAAAACTGCAGTGAGGTACCACTTCACACTGGTCAGAATGGACATCATCAAAAAGTCTACAAATAATAAATGCTGGAGAGAGTGTGGAGAAAAGGGAATCCTCTTAACACTGCTGGTGGGAATGTAAATTGGTATGGAAAACATACCAATGGCTGCTATGGAAAACAGTATGCAGGTTCCTCAAAGAACTAAAAATGGAGTTGCCATATGATCCAGCAATCCCACTCCTGGGCATATACCCAGACAAAATTATAATTTGAAAAGGTACATGCACCCCTATATTCAAAGAAGCACTATTTACAATAGCCAAGACATGGAAACAACCTAAATGTCCATCGACAGATGAATGGATAAAGAAGATGTGGTGGGGAGATATACACACACACACACAAACACACAATGGAATACTACTCAGTCATATAAAAGAATGAAATAATGCCATTTGCAGCTACATGGATGGACCTAGACAAATACCATATAGTATCACTTAAATGTGGAGACTAAACTATAACACACATGAACATATCTAAGAAACAGAAACAGACTCACAGACACAGAGAACAGACTTGTGGTTGACAAGCGGGAGGGGAGGTGGGAGAGGGAAGGATTGGGAGTTTGGGATTAGTAGATGCAAACTATTATATATAGAATGGATAAACAACAAAGTCCTATTGTATAGCACAGGGAACTATATTCAATATCCTGTGATAAACCACAATGGAAAAGAATGTGAAAAAGAATATATATATATACATGTATAACTGAATCACTTTGCTGAACAGCATAAATTAACACATCATTGTAAGTCAACTATACTTCAATAAAATTAAAAAAAAAAGTGGTATCAATACAGTTTTACATACACTGGAAAGTCCTGTCCACGTGGTGACAAGGGAAGAAAGCAAAGTTGCATCTGACATCATTGTGGAACCTGGGGTTTGGGGATGGGATTTTATTTTATTTTTTTAAAATTAATTAATTAATCAGCTGAGTTGGGTCTTTGTTGCTGCGTGCGGGCTTTCTCTAGTTGCAGCAAGTGGGGGCTACTCTTCATTGCAGCGTGCGGGCTTCTCATTGCAGTGGCTTCTCTTGTTGCGAAGCATGGGCTCTAGGCGCCCGGGCTTCAGTAGTTGCAGCACGTGGGCTCAGCAGTTGCAGCACATAGGCTCTAGAGCGCAGGCTCAGTAGTTATGGTGCAGGGGCTTAGTTGCTCCATGGCATGAGGGATCTTCCCGGACCAGGGCTCGAACCTGTGTTCCTTGCATTGGCAGGCAGGTTCTTAACCACTGCACCACCAGGGAAGTCCTGGGGATGGGATTTTAGATTTGATTTATTTCTGTAGACTTCCCACATGTTCCAAATTTTCACCAAGAAGCAGATGTGACTTTTATAATCAGAACAAAAAAGCTGCTTCAGAAAATGGACCTTATTGACACAACTCTTGAGGGAACCTCACGTGGGTCTGGGGCACAGGATGCTGTGCTATTCACGGTCCGGCCCCTCACCAGGCCTCCCTCCTTAGCGGGAGCGGCAATGGCCAGCTGAGTGACTTGCTTTGGGTATTCTGGGTTCCCTTCTTGGGTGATCATTTGCAGCCTGTTGAGAGAGGCATTCTAACCATGACTGCAGGGGTGCTGGGATGTGGCCACTTGGCAGACCAGGCTGCAGAGGGGACACCCAGAAATGACAAACTGGCTGGGTCTGCACTGACTGAGCTCACTCAAAGCCGTGACTGTGGGTCCTTACAACCACCCCGAGAGGAGGCGGGTGTTAGTACTAACGCTCGTCATAGGGGAAGACAGGGGTTCTGAGAGGCTGTGACAGCGGCCGAAGCTCATCCTCCTGGTTGTGCCTCAGAACCAGGATGAGAACTGGTGTGTTCTCTCTGCTCAATGCATTTTCAATTCTACTGCAAATCCTCACTCAAAGGCAGAGAAAAGCTGCAGAGGGAAATGAAGCAAAAGAGCCCACGGGACAACACAGATGGAAAGATGTATCATGTTCTTATACTGGAAGAATTAATATTGTTAAAATGACCACACTACCCCAGACAATCTACAGATTCAACGGAATCCCTATCAAATCACTATCTGTCTCCTAGAGCAAAGGAAATAAAAGCAAAAATAAACAAGTGAGACCTAATTAACCTTAAACGCTTTTGCATACCGAAGGAAACCATCGACAAAACAAAGACGATCTACAGAATGGGAGAAAATATTTGCAAATTATATGACCAATGAAGGGTTAATATTCAAAATATATAAACAGCTCATACAACTCAATAGCAACAAACAAACAAACAAGCTGCTTAAAAAATGGGCAGAAGACCTGAATAAACAGATCTCCAAAGAGGACAGGCAGATGACCAACAGGCACGTGAAAATATGCTCAACATCACTAATCATCAGAGAAATGCAAATCAAAACTACAATATCACCTGTAAGACTGGCTATCATCGAAAACAATACAAATAACAAATGTTAACAAGGATGTGGAGAAAAGGGAACACTTGTGCACTGTTGGTGGGAATGTAAATTGGTGAAACCACTGTGGAAAACAGTATGGAGGTTTCTCAAAAAACTAAAAGTATAACTACCATATGACCCACCAATTCCACTCCTGGATATATATCTGAAAGAAACAAAAACATTGATTCAAAAAGTTACCGCAGGGCTTCCCTGGTGGCGCAGTGGTTGAGAGTCTGCCTGCTGATGCAGGGGACACGGGTTCGTGCCCCGGTCTGGGAAGATCCCACATGCCGCGGAGCGGCTGGGCCCGTGAGCCATGGCCGCTGAGCCTGCGCGTCCGGAGCCTGTGCTCCGCAACGGGAGAGGCCACAACAGTGAGAGGCCCGCGTACCGCAAAAAAAAAAAAAAAAAAGTTACCGCAAGGTTCAAAGCAGTGCTATTTACAATAGCCAAGACATAGAAGCAACCTAAATGTACGTCAACAGGTGAATGGATAAAGAAGATGTGGTATATATACACAATGGAATATTACTGAGCCATAAAAAAGAACTTTTGCCATTTGCAACAACATGGATGGGTATTATGCTAAGTGAAATAAGTCAGACAGAGAAAGACAAATACTGTATGATATCACCTCTATGTGGAATCTAAAAAATACAAAAACCCAGTAAATATAACAAAAAAGAAGCAGACTCACAGATATAGAGAACAAATTAGTGGTTACCAGTGGGGAGAGGGAAAAGATGTGGGGCGATATAGGAGTAAGTTATTAAAGGTACAAACTGTTCTGTATAAAATAAGCTACAAGGATATATTGTACAACACAGGGAATATAGCCAATATTTTATAATAATTATAAATGGAGTATAACCTTTAAAATTTTTCAATCATATATTGTAACATATAATATTGTACATCAACCATACTTCAATCAAAAAATTTTTTTTAATTAAAAAAAAAAAGAGAGCCCACAGGATGATGATTTTCCCCTGTGGTGGCGTGTTCCCAGAAGAGCACTCTTGGTCTCTACTCAACCTCCTCAGCAAGCTCGTAAAAATGTTCCAGATGGAGCCTGGCCTGCCCACCAGATGAACCTCCTCAGCAGTTAAGTAAACATCCAGGAGTGTCAGCTCTGGGTCTGAAGAGGAGAAAATATTCCAAACGAATCTGATGCACAAGAAAGGCTGAGGGTCTGGACCCTCAGGTTCAGGAGGAGCCAGTGGGGTTTCTTTTTCCTGGTAGGACGCAATTTTGAGCTCTGTGTGGATATAAAGGCGTCCTGAAGGCAGAGTTCTTAAGCTGGAGGTTTGCGGAGGCAGCAGTGATACCCACTTTAGGCTCATGCAGACAAGAATGGTTGATCCCTGGTAAGGGGGCAACAGCCTAAACCAGCACCTCTTGCAGGGAGTGTGTGACTTGGGCCTTTTGGGCCTGGTCTCCCTGGGTGACACATGAGCTGTGATCTATAAACAAACTCACGAATGCCCCAAAATGAATGTACCAGGACTACGGCTCCCCAGCAGGTAGAGACCCAGCATATGCTCTGTAAGGACTCAGCTAAGGCCCACGGAGCAAGAGCAGGAGGTCCCCCTGCTCCCTGCATCTCAGACATAGAAAGTCGGAGGTGCTGCAGCTTATGCAAATGTGTCCTCCTCAGAGATGGCCAGACAACTCTCTCATCAGTGGTTTCACATCTTTTTAGTGCAGCCCACAATAGGAAATACACTTCTGTTGCATATGAGCGCGCGCGTGCACACCCGCCCCACTCCCCCCGGAAGTTTCATGAAACAATATGTATTTTACAAGGTGTAATGCATTATTTTTTATTTCTTTAAAAAAATTCTGTTGCAAACCAATACACTGATCTCACGCATCATGAACAGTTGTGTACATGGTCTGAAAGTACAGCTTCAACAGAGCTAACATTCCCTAAAGCCATACAATGTGCCAGACACCATCCTAACATTTACATTCATTTCTCTCTTTGAATCCTCACAGCAATTTTGTGATTTAGATTATCTCCCTGATTTTACAGACGAGAAAATTGAGGCTTAGGTAAATTACTGCCTAAGGTCACACAGGAAGGAAGTAGCTGAGCAGGGATTTGAACCAAAGACCAAGGCCAGGGCCCAAGGCCCCATCACCCCATGACCTCAGCTGCAGAAATTCAGGGCATCCTTTATGTCCATGTCAGAGCACGTTGTCTTCCCCCCGAAGGTTTTTGCAAACCCTATTCTGCAACGCTTTTCATAATTCCTTGGATCGGCGTCATCAGCTCCCGTGTGCGCAGATGAGGGATCCCTGGGACTCACTCAGTTTTGCTAGGGTTAATCACGAGGCTCAAGTCATTAACGATTTTTTCTTGAGAAAGCGGGGTGGGGGAATGAAGTCTTTGGTTTGGGAGAGTAGACTCGTCAGTGGCTTGTTTCACTGTGAATCCTTTATCCTTTGTTAGGTGATTCTCAGGCAGATATGTATTTAAAAGATACAAGAAAAAGCCACATGGGTGTTGAGGTCCACAGATGGAAACCAAAGGCCAGGACGTTCATGTGCGTGGCCGCGCCAGGCTCTAATCACTCACTGGCCACCGCTCCCACTGGGAGGACCCTGGCTTCACTCTGTCTCATCTCCTTTTGGGATGGTTCTTCCAGAAACCAGCTGGCCAGATAAGATGTGGAGAAAGATTGCTGGACAGACTAACAGTTTGGCTCTCCTTCTAACAAATACTTTCCTTGTTTTCTCAGCATTCATTGGCTGGGGAGGCCGCTGGTTATGAGGGAAGAGGGGCTCACAGTGGGCACAGCCCACCCAGCACCACACTGAGCCCCGCAGCACACAGGATCGCTTAATCAGCAGGCCTTTGGGCAACCCCTGCAAGCCCCAAGTGGATCCTCAGACTTGAACATGCGTCACCATCAACGGGAGGGCTGTGAAAATCCAGATCGCTGCTGCCCCACCCCCTCAGAGTTTCTGATTCAGCAGGTCTGGAATGGAGCCTGAGAATCTGCATCTCTAATAAGTCCCCAGGTGATGAGGATGTTGCTGGTCTGTGGACCACACTTTGAGGTGCACTGCCTCAGTACATCCTCAGCAAGAAGATTCGCAAGAGGGAATCCAGTAAAATCTTCTTCTCTTCACGTATCTTTGACAACTAAGGTCCCCTTTAAGGTTGGAACCCCTCACTTCTACTGGCTGGCTCACCCTGGAGGCTTATGCACTACAAGTTTTCAAGTGAGAAAAACGTAAAACCCATTGGCCTAGTTGGGAGAGCCCAGCCCAGCCTCTCAAAGTCTGGGGTTTCTGTGTGATGCCAACCTCACGTTAAGTGTTTAATAAACATCGTTTAACCTACCTCATCAGGAAGGTGGATTATTTATTTATCTATCTATTTATTTATTTATGGCTGTGTTGGGTCTTCATTTCTGTGTGAGGGCTTTCTCTAGTTGCGGCGAGCGGGGGCCACTCTTCATCGCGGTGTGTGGGCCTCTCACTGTCGCGGCCTCTCTTGTGGAGCACAGGCTCCAGACGCGCAGGCTCAGTAGTTGTGGCTCATGGGCCTAGTTGCTCTGCGGCATGTGGGATCTTCCCAGACCAGGGCTCGAACCCGTGTCCCCTGCATTGGCAGGCAGATTCTCAACCACTGCGCCAGGGAAGCCCCCAGGAAGTTGGATTTTAAAAGCTGGTAACTCAACATGTCTCACTTTGGGTTCTTCCAAGGAAAAAGTATTACAAAGATGAAATGGTATGATTAAAAGGAGACGTAGCACATACATTTCTACCCGAATCCACTTTGTGCATGACGTCACCAAGCCCATGCAAATATGCATAGATTTGTTTGCTCCTAAGCCTTTTGCATGGTCAGTCTGGTTGCTACGAACACAAACAGGAAGTTGACAGGCAGGAAGGAGTCACCTAATCCAACTGGCCAAGTCACCTTCCTCTTTATTTTTCCTTTCCACTCCTCAGAGCCCACATTCTGAAAGACTGTGGCTACTACTGTCTCATTTTCCCATGCACACACCATTCAGTGCTGTCAGGATTCCTGTGCCAAAGCAAAAGGCTAGGGCTGCCTTTGTGTAGAGGTGTCCTCCTTCATCAGACGACTGGGAATACTGAGGAGGGCTCAGGGATGCCTGATTCTTCCTGTCACTATGCTGCAGAAGACAGCCACATTCCTTAGTCATTGTGCTCCTGGCAAAACGTTCTCCATCTCAACAAGATGGAATAGGAAGAACACAGAGAATTTTGAGCTATTCCTATGTTCTGAGTATAGCATTTCACTCTGGCTTGAGAACTGGGGAAAATTCGTTCTTTCAGCCAAAGGGCTCATAAAAACCCAGACAAAATCATACAGGATGTCGGAAGGAGACTCTCCCTCTGGGAAAGATATACGTCGTATGCTTAGGTATAAATGATGAGTTTCTATTTTTAGAATTTGAAAAAAATTCAATACATCTTCAGCACTATCTACTGTATTCCTTAGAAATTCCATGGGAGGAAGAACCAACTTGGGTCACTTAAAAAAATGCCCTTGAAGATGGGGTATTTTGAGGCATCCAAATACTTAAAAATATTCCCTGAGTCCTACTCTCTCTTCTGAAAGCACATGGGAAACAAATGCTATAAAGCAGATTTAAAAGCAGCATTAAAAAAAAAAGCCCAGATCACAGCCTTGACCATGGCGTAAATAGCACAGTAGAGGCAGGTCGAAGTTAATTGACTTAGGAAAGGTCACAGGGTTCCTTGGTTAAACATCCGAGGCATGGTGAAGAGCTCCTCAAAGCGATGTCCCAGGGCGTGTGTGGAAGCTTCCAGTGATTTCCTCTGGCTTGACTTTGCCTTCTGCTGGGTGGGCAGAAGAAAATGGGTCTCTCTCCCAGGCCCAACCCTAGAAGCAAACTCCACAGACCTGATGAGTTTTTCTGTAGCAACTGGGAGCCCACAAGCACAAGAGAAGGGACGCAGGCAGCAGAAAGAGCCAGAGGAGAGAGGCCCGGTGGGGGCACCTTGTCCAAGACGGGGCTGTAAACGTCCTTTAGCGGCAACACAATAGAAACCTCATTCAAGAGAGGAAGCATGCATACATGTCCTTTAAAAGCAATGAAAGAAATGCCCAAACACAGCACACTCACGTTGACTGGATAATCGGCTCTCCCTGAGGGGTAACACTGTGAGAGATGGGAGCTCAGCCAGAACAGGTTTTGGAAAAATTTTATTGCGTTTTGTTTCCATGTGGAAGCACTGACAGAATTGAAAAGAGGCAGCATGTTCCACTTACTTTTCTGAAAGATCACATAGCTAGATGAAGTCTCTCCTCACCCAGGGCTGATTTAATAAACCTCACCCCAAACCCACCCCAAGCAAAAGATAAAAAAAGGTTTGTGGTGATCGCTTAAAAAAACAAATCCATGTTGAGATGGTATTCGGATTTGCGACCTCTGCATTTGATGCGTACTCCCTGTCCCCTCACCTCCCGCCACTGTCTTCAGGCCCTTCCTCCTTCAAATGAGACTCAACACACAAGTATGCAAATGGAAAGAAAAGCTAGTCAGTTTCAGCGCCACAGGCTTAGGTGTGTCTGCCGATTCCAGTGGATGGATGGCCATCTCTCAACTTTAAAATGTTTGGCTGTAATGTTGCCCTTGCATCACGGTCAGCCCACGCAGGATAATGGTCTCCCAGGTTAAAATACAGACAAGACATGGGTATGTGCACATTTATGGGTCTAAAATGTCAGAAAGTAGACCCACTGCAGGGATTTACAAAATGAGGAAGAAGGGGTTGACGGTGGAGCTGAGGCTGTTTCACTTGGCAGTAACACTGCTTAACCGACACCTCGCTAGGAGAGGGAGGGAGGTGGGGAGGTCAGAGAAGAAGCAAACGTTAATGAGGGAAATGTAGTTCGCCTGAAGCTGGGTCATTTTCTTCTTCCTTTGATTGTATAAGGCATTTTGAACTGGAAAAACGTCTTCACATTCTTCCAAATAATCAGAGTTGGAATATAACTGGTGATTCAGAATACAAATAAGACCCCTTTCATCTCCATCCCCCACCCCACAAGTCATTCTACACACCCAGAGCCCATAACGTACAAGGCAGGAAATTGATTTTGTGAATTAGGAGACGAATCGTGTTCACATGGGGGATGAGGCCACTGTGTCAAGGACCCTTTTAAGGGCTCCATCCCTGATCCTGGCCCTCTCAGGTCACAAGGAGTAAGCATCCATCTTCGGTGAGGTTTTAACTCCCATTTGGGCGCTCGCCACTGCCTCCTGGGCAGTGGGAAGTCATGGGCCCTCCTGGCTCTCCTATGCGTCCCAAACAGGTGTCCGGGCCGGTCCATCCACGCACAAGTGTCACGACTCAGTTAGTACAAGGGGGCATGGCCTGGAGACAGCGCCCTCCACATTAGTCATGCCAGACAGACAGCAGAGAGGAAACCAGAGATCAGAGAAGTGATTTTAAAAAGGAAAAAAGAAAAGCAGCTTCGGTCACCAAAAAAATAGAAAGGATGATCTTTTAAAAATAAAACATGGGGACATTTTTTTTTCTCTGCAATGTTCAGCCATTTTACTTGAGACATTAAAAAAAATGTTTTAGAGTAGTTGTTTTGCTTTTTCGGTTTAAACGTTCATGAGAACGGATTGGATGGTAGTGCTGGGATGTGGTTTGTGTCTGAGTGGCAATGCTGGTCAGGGGTCCTTCAGACCACATACTGGTACGGGTCTGCCTTCCCTTGGTCTGGCGTGGCAAAGGGGCTGGCCCAGCCTAGAGAAAAGGGGTGGCCAAAAACGGCTTTCATGTTCATCCATTTTGTTTTTTTAGCCCATCTTCTCTCTTCCTTTTTCAATTGTTCTATTCCCTGAAAACAAGAACAATCATACTTTCAGTCAAGCACTTTACTGCTGTGGTTTTGGGGGAGAGATATCCATTAGCTTGAGGTGAATGGAGTAAATGCTTCCTTATTTTAAAGCCACGAAGCTCATCTACATAGTACATTTTTCTTCTCTTTCTCTCATAAAAAGTGCTAAAGAAAAAAATCATAATTTTTTTTTTGGGGGGTGGGCATATAGGCACACATGTATAAGTCCCTCCAGGAAGGAAGGGACAAATGAGCAAAGTCAGCAGGCCCCTAAGCCACTGTTCCTAGTTGTGCAATCCAGTGTTTTGTTAAGTGAGTCCTTGTTGGGTCTGCAGAGGCGCTTCAGGCCTGGTTCTGAGCTGTGTGTGCGGGAGCACTGTGAAGGCTGGGGCGCAGGAAGCCTCAGCTGGCGGGGAGCTTGAGATCATGATAGCCAAGGACGGCCATTAATTTGGGAACGGTTCATGGTAAGTCTGAAGCTACTATGACCACTTTGCAGACAAAAAAAAGAACCAAGTCAAAGGACCAGCTCTGGTGCTGTTAGGCCCCCCAGCCTGGGAGGCCAAGGAGCGCCCTGCTTAGCAGGACTGGCGAGGCACAGTGGAGGAGGTGGAACAGGAGGGAGAGGTCACCACAGAGGAGGAAGGAGAGGGATTAGTATAGGTTAGAAGGGCCGCACGGACAGACCGCTCAGCCTCAGCCTCAGCCCCGGCAAAGGCCTTCCTGTGCTCCTTTGGGGAGAAGTGTGACCCAAGGCCACCTCAGCAGTTGTCACAGAGCCCGCACGACCCCCTGGCCAAGTCTCACAAGAAAAATGTGGCCTGGGGGAGCAGGCTGATCCCTCCCTTTTCCCTTCTCCTGAAGGAGCTGGTCGGCGGGTGGGGCCGGAGGACAGGGGGGAAGCAGCCTGGCAGGAGCCTGGCCAGGGGCCTGTCTGCTGTGGTCTCTGTGAGGTAGAGGCGCAGGGGTGGGGCCTGAGGGGACAGCCCAGTCTGAGTCTGGGCAGTGGGAGGTCATGGGCCCTCCTGGCTCTCCTATGCATCCCAAACAGGTGTCCCGGTCGGACACCAAGGTTCACAGCCTAGGGCCCTGGGACAATAGAGGCCAAGGGCAAGATGCCCTTTCCCATGAGCTGCAGGCCCTTGGCTTCTTTCTCCTTTCCTTTCAATGTGACTCCCTTTAGGAGTACCCTTGAGGGGGAAGAACAACTAGGACCAGGGCCATGAGAGTTTTCCTTCTAGCTCCCCCAGACCATGGCTTGTGTGGCCTGGGGGGGTGTCCCAACAGCGGGTAGGGCCAGATAGTCACCTCTGGGTTCCCTGCAGGTCTTACGCAGAGAAGTTTGTCACATTTACTGCATGGATACACAGCTGGATCTACACCACTGGCTACTATTTTTACAGACACTCTTTTATAATGATATGAATGCTTATAAAAGAAAAAAGGTGCTGAGAGGCACCCAACCTTCTAAACCATGGGGAATTGCCGCAGATCCAAATGGTGGTGCCTTGGCAGCCGGCAGCATCGTCCTTCTCCACATGCTGAATTTCCACACCCACAGGAATGGGGCCTCAGCAGCAGCAGCAACAACTGAGTCTTCCTATGAGCCTCCATCTAAGGCTGACTACCCAATCGGCCGAAGTTCCCCCAGAGAACCCTAGACGATTGTTGAGAGCTGCTACCTGAAGGGGACTTTGGGAAGCCAGGAGGAACTCATGACCTCACCCCAGAGCTAAGGGCTGCCCTTCCTCCTGGGGCCCCTTACCCAGACCCCAAACCCAAACAGGGAAGAAATGCCCACATCACAGCCACGGACTGACCACCTGGAGGCTTCTGGACACCTTAGGAAGGTTGAGAGGTAGTGGCAGTGGCACCAGGGGTATGGGCTCCAGCTTGGCTGGGCCAGCAGCTTCAAAGCTCCCAGAGAAGGAGCTGTGAGCAGGGCGGAAGGTGGGGGCAGGTAGAAGGCAGCAGATGAGGACCAGAGCCGGGTCTTGCTGCCCACTGCTCTGGGGGCTCAAGCTGAGCTGTCTCCTGACTCCATCCTCAGGACCTGTTCGTGAAGGCACCTTCTCTGGGAAGCTGACCCTGTCTGTGCCACCTGGGTCAGGGTGGCCTTTGTCCACCACCTGTCTCCAAGCCTGTGGCCACTGGATGGGAAGGGCATCCCAGTGCCTAGCAGAATGCCTGACCCAGAGCTGTGTATAAGACAGAACCATCACGGTAAGGTGGAAGGGCTCGTAACAAAAGGGAACCCTTTGCCGAGGCTGCGGGGCCCCATTCCTGGTGTGATGTGAGTGCCAGTCCCAAGTGGGGAGGAAGAAGATCCCGAGTCACTGCAAATGGAGGAATGTGCCCTGCACACCCAGGGCCTGGCCGCTGGGCTCCCAGGTCTGGCCTGCAAGCAGCCCTCCCCCTACCCCAGCTGTGGAGGTAGATGGTGAGCAGGCTGCCCACTTGCTTACCGTCTCATCCGTGCAGATGGAGTGTACCTGGGTCCCAAACATGACTGATGTGAAAATGAGGAAGAGCAGCCCCTCGAAGCACAGGAGGATGAGGAGGATCACTGTGGTGGGTGGCGAGAAGGAGCTGCACTCTGAAAGAGAAGGGACACGTGGGGCTCAGGGCTGCCCCTCGCCACCCCCAGGGCTCCTCTCTGGCTTCGAGGCCATGGCAGGGGCCGTCCTCTCCCACACCTGGCCGCACCAGCTCTCCCTCAGGAAAGCCCTCCTCAGCAGGCTGGACCTTGCCGGCTTCCCCTCCCTCACACACACCACTCCCTGCTCTCCGTCCCTCTTCCTGGACAGCACGGGTGTCTGCATCCTGGTGCCAAGCACAGTACCCAGCACAGTCTGGAAGGACCAGAAGGACTCAGAGCTGAGGCACGAAGGCCTGATGACACCACAGGGAGACCCTCCTCTCCTCAGAGAGCAAAATGCAGGTTGCACAGGTGGAGGGGCCTCAGTCCAGGCCTGGTTTGGCCGTGGGTTTTCTGGGCATTCCTGTGCCTCTATCTGCTCACGGGTGAGAGGAAAAGCCAGGTCTGGAGGATCACTCAGTGGCTGTGGGATCCACAGCTCGGCAGGGCGCAGTCTAAGTGCTGGGGCTTGGCCTGACCCAGTAAGCCCCACGGGGAAGGCCCGTTCTCGGGAGCATCTGCGTCCCTGAGACAGTCAGTCCTGAAGCTGGGGAGCTGACAGAAGAGCCACCTGGCCCAGAGCAGACACTTTCACTCCCCTGGCCCCTACTACGACCTCATCCTGACCTGGGTGTGACCCGAGGCAAGTCCTTGTCCCTCTCCAGGCCTCTACTCCCTCCACTGTAGAGCAGTGAGGTTTGACCAGATGTGTGGTTTTGTTTTAGGCAGCAGAATCCTTTGTCTGAGTAGTGTCTAAGTCAGAAATCCAGCCCACTGAAAAGCAGAGGTGCTGAGGGAGCTGGTAGGGGGTGAGCAGGCAGAGGACCCCTTCTCTGGCTGTTCACCATCAAGGCAGCTTCTCAGGAGAGCCCTGGACCACCTTGGGAGACAGCGGCCCCACTTGTAGCACTGGTCCAGGCCCCTTGGTTGGCACTCACTACCCAAGGACTCCTGCCCTTGCCAACAGCTGCCGGGCCTGTGACACCCGGGCCGTGGCCCATGTTTCTGGCTCTTGCAGTGCTCTGGCCTGTTTTCCTGACAGAAGGGGTCTGGTCCTGCAGGGCAGAGCTGGGCTTCACTGGGCTTTGGGAATTCAGGGAGTAAGTGCCCCCTCCAAGCTGCCCTGCTAGCTCCCTCACAGGAATGTCAGGAGAGGAAAAGGACATAAATCTGGAATGAGCTTAGAGACACACCAGCACTGAATGGGTGGCAGGGTAAGAGCATCTTGTCTAAATGCCGTATCTCCCCACATCTTCCTCAGAACTTAACACCTCCACATGACTTCCCTTCTTGGTTCCTTGCTGGGCAGGGTGTGGTTAGGGTGGCCCAGCAGCCTGACGGGCTGGCCCTGGGTGGCCACAGCTGGGGCAGGTACCTGCCTGGCTTCTGGGCTGGTCAGGGTGGTGGGCAGGACAAGGCAGACAGGGTGGGCATGGATCCTGTACCAACTCCTGACTATGAACTCTCACTAACATCCTGACCTTCCCCTCTCTAGCTTGGGCTGGAACTGTGGCAGTCACGAAAATGGGGAGACATGGTGTTATGGACTAAATTGTAAACCACCCCCTGAAATTCACATGCCAAAGCCCTAACCCCCGAAGTGATATTATTTGGAGCCAGGGCCCTTGGGAGGTAATGAGGGTTGGAAGAGGTCATGAGGGTAGGGCCCTCGTGATAGGATTAGTTCTCTTATGAAAAGAGGCACCAGAGAGCTTGCTTCTCTCTCTCTGCCATGTGAGGACACAAGAGGAGAGGGCCGTCTGCAAGCCAGGAAAAGGGTCCTCACCAGGAATGGAATTGGTTGGTACCGTGACCTTGGACTTTCCAGCCTCCCAGACTGTGAGGAATGAATGTTTTAGCCTCCCAGTCTATGGTATCTTGTTATGGCAGCCTGAGGTGACTAATACCCACGGGATTTCTCTTCCCCTAGATGAGGTCAAGCCAGGCAGAGATGGGGGCAGGACCGGGGAGATACACTAAGTCCCCTACATACAAACCTTCAAGTTGCGAACTTTCAAAGACGTGAACGTGTGTTTGCATGTCCAATTACGTTAGTTGGATTATGTTAGTTGGGTACCTAGGCTAACATTGTTGGACTTCACGAAAAAATTGGACTTATGAACGCACTCTTAGAACAGAACTTGTTCGTATATAGCAGACTTACTGTAGAAGGGGGGCAGATGCAAACTACAGAGGCAGGGAAAGCCTCAATATCTGGTTGGGAACTAAAGATACTGTCCTTTTCACAGCCTCACAAGTTCTGGGGGAAATAATAGCAAGAAAAAGCCTGAGAAGTCAGCATGTGCAGGAAGAGCAAAACTCCTAAAAAATGATGAAATGAAGGGGGGAACCAATCAATGGAAAAAGAATGAAAATATGATGTTTCTGCTCAAGATGTGTCTCACAGATGTATGTGTGAAAGATGGAGCCCAGCAGGTGGCCTCTCTTAATTCCTCCAGTATCTGTAGTAGTCTTCCCCTTATCCTTGGTTTTGCTTTCTGCAGTTTCATTTACCTGTAGTCAACCTCAGTGCAAAAATATTAAACGGAAAACTCCAGAAATAAACAATCCATAGGTTTTAAAGTACAAACTGTTCTGAGTAGCGCGATGAAATCTCACGCCATCTTGCTCCGTCCACCTGGGACGTGAACCATCGCTTTGTCCAGCATATCCATGCTGCATATGCTACCTACTACCTCGGTTACCAAATCAACTACTGTGGTATCACAGTGCTTGTGTTCAAGTAACCCTTATTCTACTTAATAATGGCCCCAAAATGCAAGAGCAGTGATGCTGGCAATTCAGATACTTTCTTACTGTGCCTAATTTATAAATTAAACTTCATCATAGGTATGTATGTATAGGAAAAAACATGGTATATATAGGGTTCTGTACTATCTGAGGTTTCAGGCATTCCACTGGGGGTCTTGGAACATATCCCCTGCAGATAAGGTGGGACTACTGTACTAAAAATTGTTTTCTTATAACTTATTTTTATTCTTCTTTAAAAAAATTGAAATTTTATTTATTTTTTCAGCATCTATATTTTTCCCTCAGGATTTATGCAATCTTGTGGTTGGAGTTCCTTCCTCAGCATGTGCACTTTTTTTTTTTTTTTTGCGGTACGCGGGCCTCTCACTGTTGTGGCCTCTCCCGTTGCGGAGCACAGGCTCCGGACGCGCAGGCTCAGCAGCCATGGCTCACGGGCCGAGACCGGGGCACGAACCCACATCCCCTGCATCAGCAGGCGGACTCTCAACCACTGCGCCACCAGGGAAGCCCGCATTTGCACATTTAAATGAGATACTTCAAAAGCAGGAAGAATTTGTCTACAATCTTAACGTAAATTGGTGATTAAGCAGTTAAAAAAACAACCATCTCACACACACACACACACACACACACACACACACACACACACACACACAAAAGATTAACGAAAACCATCCATGTCCTAGCCAGAAAGTTAAAAATGGATTTCTGCAAGGTTGGAATAAAATGACCTTCAATTAAAGCTCCTCACTTAAAGACATGGAAGCAAAAGCTCTCTCTGCAGGCACAGCTCCACTCCAGGGAATGCACCGCCCTGCTGGAGGCCTGCATTTTCCCTGGGCTCACTCAGGCTAGAGGGTCTGTCCAACTCACTACATTACCTGTAGAACTGACTTTAAGGGGCTGCTTTTTTTCATGAAGAGATATTTGGGCCTCTGCTGTTTCTTCCCTGATAGGTCCATGGGCTTGCAGGAGATCTAATAAAATGAGGTTGGCCCCTGGCACCAAGACGGAAACAAAGAGCCCACCCTGCTTGGGTCATGCGTCCCCCTGCAGCATGGAGGGAAGCCCTGGCACATACTCACTTGTCCAGTCTTCTTCAAAGCAATGCAGGAAGTGGAATCCCACCATGATGAGGGCGTGCAAGGAAATGAGAGCTATGTACATCTGAAACAGGAAAGCAGTGCAGACGCCATTGTTGTGAGAACCTTCTGGCCGTGAAGGCTCCCGGGACGGGGTGCTCTGAACCTCCCATTCAGGAACACTTAGGCTGAGGGCTGAGCAGGAGGGGGGCCAGAGAGGCACCTGGTGATTTCTCCACTGGTCCCCCGCCCCCAACCCTGGGTCTGAGGTGAGTGGCCATTCACTGGTAGCGTGTGGGACAAGAACAGAAACAAGCACGTGTCACCAGGTGTGACCTGGGCTGCCCTGGGGGCTCCAGGCCGGCTGCTGCTCCTCACTTGAAAGGTCAGGGCGCTGACTGCCATTGGCCCCTCCAGCCCTCAGGCTAGATACACTCCGCCTACCTGCAGCTGAGGGAGGGTTGCCGCCTTCTTTAGCTACTTAGGTCGGACACCAGGCATAGAGGCCCAGAACATGGCCCTTGCTTATAGCTAATCAACTTGAGTCAATTTTCTAGATGCTCAAGTGAAGGGCACAGGAACGGGCACTTGTTGAACCAAGGAGAGCTCTGGCAGAAAGGCGGAGGTCTGCGTGGCCAGGCACTATTCTGAACAGCAGCAAAGAACACTGTGAGTGCTGACAATTCGAAGGAACAGAGCTCTCCATTGCTTCACAGAGGGTGGGGCAGAATTCGGAAGCTGACTTACTGTAAACAGGACGAAGTACTTCTGGTTGTTCTCGCCAACACAGTTATTGACCCAGGGACAGTGGTGGTCCATCTTCCGAATGCACCGCTTACAAACACTGAAAGAGCCGCAAGGCAGATCTTTAGGGGGGTCCTCACGGGGGCGGGAGGGTCGAGGGGACTCAAAACCCATGCTCCTGCACCACTCCTGGCAAGTGGCCTCTAGGGCGCCACCCAATGTTTTGCTGCATGTGTGTTGCAAGGGGCTTGGAAGGCAGGGCCAGGACCTCCAGGGTCACAATCATTCCAAACAAGGGGACAGTTATCCACCTCCAAGGCCCCTTATCTTGTTTCACATAAAAACAGGCTGGAACGACATGGCTGAGAAAGAGACTGCTCTCCTGAGGTAACAGTGGGCTGAAAATGTGGTTTACTGAGAGGACAGAAAGAAGCAGCACTTTCAAAAACCTGACAGGATGAGATGGGATACAGCTGCTCCTAATTTCCCCCCAAAGACCAAAAACCTGACCAGGGAACCTCCCAGGGTGCGGCTGACGAGAGAGAGCGCTAGAAGAGTTCAGAGTGGGGTCACGAGCAGTGCGTCACATGGCGGCAGGAAGTCCCCCTCTAAGGACCTTGCAGCTCTAAGATAATATCCACTTAGCCCAAAACAGCAGAAAAGTCATTTGAGCTTAAGTGTTGATCAGAAATCCCACTAATTTGCAAATTACTAACTTGTTACTGGGATAATTTTTGGACTGAGACTGTTTGAAGCTTTGTTATTTGATAGCAAATACCTTCCCCACCCCTTTTTGGACCATACAAGTAAGAATCTGAAACAAGAGCACAAGGCTAATGGGACCTCAAAAGCAACTACTCCCAAAGCTCAAGTTCAGGAAGACCAATTTGCCAATAGATGGGCTCATTAAAAATTGTTTCTTGGGGCTTCCCTGGTGGTGCAGTTGTTGAGAGTCCGCCTGCCGATGCAGGGGACACGGGTTTGTGCCCCGGTCCGGGAAGATCCCACATGCCGCGGAGTGGCTGGGCCTGTGAGCCATGGCCGCTGAGCCTGTGCTCCGCAACAGGAGAGGCCACAACAGTGAGAGGCCTGCGCACCACAAAAAAAAAAAAAAAAAAAAAAAAAAAAATTGTTTCATTCTCAATTCATTAAAATAGGCTCCCTAACATTTATCTTGGGGGCAGTATTTGTTCAAAACAGTTTGAAATACTATAAATACAAGCTTGGAAATAATAGAATTATATATATTTTTGACAGTCCCTTAGTTTACACCAGCTTTTCTTTCTAGTAGTTTCCATAACCAACTTTATCTCAGGTTCTTACTAAGGTGGGCTATGGTGGGTGGACCCTGGGGGAAGGGTTGGCTCAGGGGCCTGCTGAAGAGAAGGCTGCCTCGTGCTCACACACAGTGCTCGCTGAGCTCTGGCTGACCCACAGAGAGGGCAGGGATGGCGCAGAAGGAGCTGTTCTGGGCATGGAGGCAAGCTGTTCCCAGACCGCAGACCGGGAAGCACAGACCACTCTGAAGGAGGGCTCACCTGCACCCCAAGGGGGAGGCGTGGGCTTTTCTAAGCATGGCATGAGCTCTGGTGGCAAGGCAGACCTGGGTCTCCCCCTGCCCCCCACAGGACGTGAATACCGTTATAAGAGAAAGTGAGAACAGATGCTGGCTCAGACGAGTGGTGGGGTCATTCTGGTCTCCACCCTTGTTCTTCCCACAGCTTCAAGGGGTCATGATAACACAGGCATATGGGGAATGGGCACATTTCAGAGATGCTGAACCAGCTCCAGAAATCTCCTTGGGAGCCAGGAAGGCGGGGTAAGAAAAGGACGCATGAAAGGGGCATGGAGGGCAATAAAGAGAAAGCCAGGTACCAGCAACTCCATTACTTGATCAATCAATCTCTCTCTCTCTCTCTCTCTGTATGTTACCGATTTGAATGAATGAATGAAAGAACGGGTAACACTTGTTCCCAGTGTACAATCTTGAAAGTACAGACAAGTAGGCAGTAAAGCTCCCTGCATTCTGGGCCTCAGCCAACACATTCCCACCATGGAACCACCCCCGTAGCCCATGTCTTGTATGTCCTTCCTCAGCTCTGGGGTTTCTTAATCCCCTCCCTCTCTGGGGAGCTCCTGAGGGTAACCACCTCCCTGCTCTGGACTCTTGAGCAGTTTTTCTTCCACTTGTACTTCTTTGTAAAAGGGGTTTCAGGTGGGTGCTCTGAGGCAGTGTTTGCTCAGCAGCAGAGAGGTGCCAAATGGCCTGACATCTTCTGAAAGCTGTCTAAGAGATTAAGCAAATCTGTCCTTTGCTCTCCCCTCCCAGCCTCTCTGAAGAGGCCAGGTGTGAACCCTGGGAAGCTGGGTTTCACAATGGGCTAAGTTTCACTGGGCAGCCAAATTAGAACACTACTCATCCTTCTAGAAGTAGGCAGGAGTACAGCCCACTGAGAGCTGCAAAAGTTGTCCAGAGTGTTGGTCTCTGAGTTTCCTATTTGCAAAGACAGGAAATGCCAAGATGGCGCCTCTCCCTCCGGCTTACAGAGTTGTTCAGAAGCGGGCTCCTGGGGCAGGTGGTAGTGCACGTGGGTGGTGGAGGTCCATCCATGTATGTGGCTGGAGGCGCTGTTTAGAGGCTAACTGACCCACGGCTCACAAAACACCCAGCCTGAATGGCTCTGGGGCTGGGGCCTGGAGAGCACCAAGGGCAAGGCCTGGTCCCTCAGTGGGCCAAGTGAAGGGTGTTCCAGGCCCAGGGGGTGACTGCCCACACCTGCCTGGCTATTTCATCTCAGGCACCAGCCCTCAGGGGGAGGACGAAAAAATGTGAGCCTTCCACAACGCCTGACACCCCACTGGGAATCAGGCACCTCAGAGTCAGTCTTCTTCCCAGTCCCCACAGCACAGTGGGCTCACTGGTGTCCCCTCTCCAGACACAGCAGGGCAGCTCAAGCACAGCAACCAGGGAAGGCTCCCAGAGGGCCCTTTCTCCACTCTTGCCTCCTGGCGAAATCCACCTTCCCTGGGGCTCCTGCCTGCACTCCTCTCTTGTACCAACTCCAGTGTCTCCTGTGCGAGACGCTGTGGACACAGACATGTCCTAAGCATTCAATGGCAGCTGCTAAAAAGACCAAATGTCTTCAATGGAGGTATTTGGGGTGTTCCTACCTTCAGGGTTTCCCAGGCCCCTCCCATTTTTTTTTGTTGGTTTGTTTTTTTAATTTATTTTTGGCTGTGCACGGGCTTTCTCTAGTTGCGGCAAGTAGGGGCTATTCTTTGCTGCGGCGCGCAGGCTTCTCATTGCGGTGGCTTCTCTTGTTGCGGATCACGGACTCTAGGTGCGTGGGCTTCAGTAGTTGTGGCACGTGGGCTTCAGTAGTTGCGGCACGTGAGCCCTAGAGCATGCAGGCTTCAGTAGTTGTGGCACACAGGCTCAGTAGTTGTGGCTCGTGGGCTCTAGAGCACAGGGTCAGCAGTTGTGGCACATGGGCTTAGCTGCTCCGCAGCATGTGGAATCTTCCCGGACCAGGGCTTGAACCCATGTCCCCTGCATTGGCAGGAGGATTCTTAAACACTGCACCACCAAGGAAGTCTCCCCCCCGGCCCCCGCCTTTTTAAATCCTGGTTTTACAAGAGGGAGGATGCTTCTCTCCTTTTCCTCCAGGTACCCTACCATTTTCAGTCCCCAGAGCACTTCCTTCGCAAGCTTGGAAGAGCCCAACAAGCTCACCGGATCGTGTGTATTCAGGTTCCCTGGGGCTCATGCTCCCTCTCCAGGGAGGTACAAGAGCCCTTCCTTGGCACTCAGCCCCCAAGGAGCAGGCTGAGGTCCTCTTGCCCACCCTAAGTGATGGCCCTGTGACTCTCCCTACAGCGGCACCCACCAAACTGTATCACGGCAGACAAGTGCATCTGCCCTACCTGGGCAGGAGGCCCCTGGGTCAGGGCCATGTCCCATCCACCACTACAGTCCACAGCCAAGCCTGGGGCCCCGCTTAGCAAGGGTTGGAGGAGTGAAGGCTCTGACACTATAGATGGGGAACTGGGCTCCACCACCTCAGGCTGGGATGCCACAATAGATGAAGAGAAAAAATCATAGCAAGGAGGTACCAAGGGGACCATGCTCCCCATATAGGTTTTCATCTCACACCTCATTCACTCACTATGATTAAAATTATAAGCAAAAAAGGCATCTATAACATCCTGACCCCAGCTCAGACAATGTGGGGTAAGGCAGTACCCAAACAGGGTAAGGCCAGTGGAAAGAACACATCTCTCAGATCACCACTTTGGGCTCTGGGCAAAGAAACTTAGCTTCTCCAAACCACCCTCTGTAGAACTAGCCCTGCTCTCTCAGGGTTAGAGATGATGTGTGTAAAATGCTTTAAAACCAATGCTAGTGCAATATAAATTTATCAGTAACTGATAAACAAGCTGGCAGGGGCCCTAAGCAGTCCCCAGCTGTCTCATCTCAGTGTGTGTGTGTTTGTTGGGAGGTGGGGAGGGGTGTGAGGCTTTGCCAAGGTCAGAGGTCTCCACCGCCTGTGCAAGAACCTAACACATAAGCCTAACACTTTGGCTGTCCCCGTTAGCATGACCCACCCACCCCAAGGATTTTAACAGGCTTCAATGATCCTCAACGCCAGGATGAAAGGAGCCTGCTTGGAAGGAAGACCCAGCCACGTATCACCAGGCTGGAAGGAACACCTACAGGTGCAAGATCAGGGAATATTTGTGGTACCCATCAGAGCTCAGGGAAAAGAGTTTTAAATTCCATGACACTACTGGGAGGAGAGGAAGCAAAGAGCTGGGCACAGACACATGCCCCTTCACCTGAGCAGGAAGACTGACACCAACTTTCTCTAGCAGGGCAGCAGGCCCCTTGGCTCACCCAGTCACAAACCCAGCTCTGTTTGGTGTGCTGGGGATTCTGCTTATCCAAAACCATGGGTCCCCAGATGGCCTGGGCCACCACAAGCCACCACAAAGGAGCAGGTGTCAGCATACATTTCCTGACACAGGAACAGGCGATGCACAGGCATCCTCACTCAGGTTCATCTGAGTCAGCAGCTCGTGTTTTGCTCAAGCTGATTTGTTTATTAGCACTCAAGAATACCTCCCTTGGATCATCCTGGGGAGAGAGGTGAGGAGGAGGCGGTGAGGAAAATGCCAGGCGGTGGAGGCTGCCAAGGGCTCAGGGACGAAAGAGAAAAGAACCACTGTGGTCACCCAAGTTCTTTCTATAAAGTTCACACTTCCCTGTTTCTGGTCCAGCCTATGTAAACCCAGCACATCCCCAACGCTCACACATTCCTCCATTAACAGATAGATATTCATACTTAATCCTCACAAGCTAAGGAGGAACAACCCATTTTACAAAGGAGAAAGCTGGGGCTCTGAGAGATGTGGTGCCTGGCCCACAGTCCCCAGTGTGGCAGGGACAGCGCTGCCTTTCCAATGCTGACCTCTCCAACTTCAAGGCAGGAGCCCGCTCCACCACACTGGAGGAATGTGCCCGGAGGAATCACATCACCCAGGGGATGAGAAGAGCTGGGTTCCCGAGCCTCGGGGTGGTAGGAAAAGGCTAGACTGATGCCTCCATCTCAGGCACAAGAAGAAAGCATTGAATTAGTTTCTAATACAGATTTCAGAAACAAGATGACCCAGACACAGAAAACCCCACAGGAGATGGCAGTTCCCATGGTCCCTGCCCAAGCTCCTTGGCCCTCACCCTTGAGAAGTGGCAACTAGCTGGGGAGGTCTCCAGATCGCTCTCTCAGACAGACAGAAAAAGATACAGAAAAATATGCATATGGTTATATCAAGTTACACAAGTCATGCCAAACTAGAGTTCTAGTGGAAAGAGCCCCAGACTCGGAGCCAGACACACCAGGAACCAATCCTGTCTCTCGTAGTCACCGGCTGTGTGACCCTGGAGCAGCCACTTAACCGCCTTGAGCCTTAATTCCTCATCTAGGGAGGGTCATGCCTAGGGCAGAGCTATCTCTGGGGGTGAGCATGGGGATGACGATGATGAGACGGGGTGGGCTGAGGTGCCTGAGACACAGCAGGTATTGGGAGCTGACCATGGCATCTGGATGTTCAGACCGACTGCCCTCCTCCAAAAGGTGGGCAGTGCGGCCCGCACAGAAAAGCCACCTTTCAGCCGCTCGGACCTCGCACAAAACCCAGATGCTTCCACAGCCTCAGGACGACGATACCTCCTGACATCAGGAGCCAGTTCATTCCTCCACAGCCCCTCTCCACCCCGAACACATGCTAGTGTGAAAAAGGGACTAAGTGACAGGTTCGTTATTTCTGTAATTTAGCATTTAAAGTTCTCATCATGATAAAATGCAATATTTAGCTGGAGGTTTTCTTTTGTCAAGAAGACTCAAAACAACAAAGAAATCTGAAAACCAAAAGGGAAAAACCACCACAGATAAAACAGGGAAATGGCTTTTCTGGCTGAACTCTACAACTGTCAGACCTCTAGAAGTTTTGTTTTAAAGAAAAGTCTTTCTTTTCTTTCAAGGACAACCCCCTCATTTCCCTATAAAATTTAAGTGAAATTGCACCTGCCCCTTAAATGTGTCAGGGGCTAGACATTCACAGAATGATTTCCTAAAGCTTTGTCTCACGTGCCCTTAATAAAGTAATAAAGCTGTGCGGCAGGAAGAGCAGGACTCCATTTCACAGATTTGGAGACAAGGGTGGAGACAAGCAAGGGCCTGGGCAGGGCCCCCTGGCAAGTGTGGCGAAGCCTAGTGTCCTGAGCCCGAACCAAACACCCTTTCCCACCCTTGCCCTCCTGTGCAGGTGGGGATGGAGAGTCAATGTGGTCACTCCATGCCCAGAGCAGGGCACGTTCAGAAGTCCTGTTGCTGATGGCACCCGTGGAAGGAGGGCGAGGGCGGGGGCACAGGGGGTGAGGAGGGGAGCCCAGGCGGGGGCAGTGTACCTGCAGTGGTGGGCTCGGTCAGGCTTGATGCTGCAGCATTTGGGACACTTGTACACCACCTGCCCAGGCTTCAGCTGTAAACTCTCGATGAATTCTTTAGTGGCATTTCCTTTGGGCACCGCCCCCTGTAAGAAAGAGAGGTGTCAGGGTCAGGCTAGGGGTTCCCTCAGTTCTGACATTCCACAGAGGCGATGGTCATTTGAAAGCAGCAATTCCACACACGGGGACAGGATATTTTCATCCCAACGACATGTGGGTTCTGTTCAGAGTTATGCCAATACCAATAATAAGTTATTGACAAAGAATTTCCCCAAGGAAAAGTGAATGATTTTCTACACTGGACAGTTACGTTGTTCCCGATGATCCTCTATTTTCATTTTACTGACATGGTTTTCATTGAATGCATCCTTTCCTATGTAAATATTACAGGGAGGATTTGACTCATCAACTACAATTTTGATTTACATTAGATTTCCCAGGGACAGTTTCGGTCTTTGTGAATTTTCATTGGTGAGCAGCACATCTAATAGTCCAGTTTTCCCAGGTCATAATCACAGCTCTGAATGTTATTGGGTTCTGTTTAAACTGGAATCAAGTTTTATTTTATTTTATTTTTTATCAGTACTATTGTTATGGATTGGTAATCTGTGTTTAGTTCTTATGAATCCACAAGCAACTGTAAGCCACTGCCCTAAGATATTCAAGTGCTCTCCACACCAAGATGCTGAAAACCAGATGTGACTCAGGATAATGATCACCTCTGTGGTGGTGAGGAGGCTGGGAGTGGAATGAAGTGGGGGTGGGGCATATAAAGAGGCTAACCTGTCTTTGTAACTTTTTTTTTTAATTTACAAAGCTGGGAGGCGAACACATGAGTGGTCATCATATTATCCTTTACACCCTTTCAACTGTCTTAAGTATTTCATTAAAATTTTTTCTGAAAGTCCAAAAGAGAAGTGGAAAAAAAATACAGCCTGCAAAATATAGTCAGATGCCAGAAGAACCTATCAAAGACCTTTTAAAAGCAAACAAACTTTGGTAGGCAAGGACTACCTGGTACATACAATGCCATTTATGCTATAGTTCTTGACATCAAACAGCCATAAAAGTACACAGCTATTGACATGGGAAACGTCTATGATAGACTGTTAAAGGGAAAAGTAGATTCCCAAACAGTATGTAGACTACAAACCCATTTTGATAAAGATTACACACACACACACACACACACACACACACACACACACACACACACACGTGTACATGCCAAAGTATTAACGGTTATCTCATGTAGTAAAATCACAGGTAATTTTTAATTTATTAACTATATTTCTTAAATGTTCTAATATGAACATGTGACTTTTGCAAAAAGGAAAAAACGCATTTAAAAAAACAAGCAAAAAAATATACTCAGGAAGGAGCTATGCAAAGTAGGATTATGACCAACTTTCCTGAATTTTGTAACCGAAGTGCTGTGACTTGTCTCACCTTGAGACATCTGAGGGTCCCCCCTTAAGGCCAGTGAAGGGTCAGGGTCTGGAAGTCTTCACAAAGGTAAGAGAGGGCCCAGATCGCCTAGATGAGTGGATTTTTAAAAGGGGCTTGGGAAGGGCGCTGGCCCAGGCAGAGGGGGAGGTTGCAGAAAAGCCCAGAGGGTCATACTTTAAATTCTCTTTAATGTAAAAAAGTAATTGAGTTTGGGTAACTGTGTGACCTTTTGTGGATCCTGAAGCCAACAGACCGCATCTGGAAGTCACTATTGTCATGTGTACAAGAGAAATGCACTAAGGAACAGCGTTTCCCCAAGGTGATGAAGCAATAGGGCTGTTTTCCTAAATGAAGGTCGTTTTTGGTTTTTTTCAGGTCCAGTGTTTAAGGTCACCACCATCACAATTTGCTGTAAATCTCAGGAGACCCTCCCCATAAAGGGCTACAAGAGCTTTACAGAACCAACGGCAATCGGAGCTCTCATTTGGTCTCCTCATTACTGCCTGTTATTCCAGACCACAGTCAGAGACATTCAACAGTGCAACCTTTCTAAAAGTCCCTCCTCCATGTGACTCCATTTGCACAAATCTCCTGGAAGGCTCATTCCCATCCAGGCAAGACCCCACCTGCCCAGTGAGCCCATCTCGCAGAGCTAGAGACCCACTGGGCCAGCCCCTGAGACTGAGTCCTCCTCCCTCCCTCACTTCCTCCCTCCCTTTCTCTCTCTTTCTTTCTTTCTTTAAAAGAATAGGCTCTTCTGGGCTCATCTCCACAGATTTCAGAACTTACTAGTTCATGGTAAGGGATTTTGTTCTGTATAACTCTTGATAGATGGCTGGGAGTTGGAAGGCCTGCTGAGACATTTTTGCCACTGCTGTCACGTGTGCACTAAGAAACACCCACTACCTCCACCCCTACCCCTGTTCCTATATCTCACAGGGATGGCTTGAAGCTTCCACATTACTGCACCCCGGGAGAACAAAACATACTGATTTCTTCCTCATTTCCAAAGTAATATTTGTTCATGATTTTTAAAAATGTATAGAGAAGAGAAAATTAAAAGGGAAGAATGCACCCTCTGATTCGATCATCCAAAGATTAGTACTATTAACATTCTGGAGTATAGTTTTCCAGTCTTTTCTCCTTGTAGGCTAAAAACACTTAAAACAATCTATACATCCATAAAAATGCTCATATGCTTCTAAAACATATATTTGGTCCCGCAGTGGAATCCATTTGAATCTGGGGGCAGGAGGCGTGACATAGCTCCATCAACCATTCCCCTCAGTGGCTAGCCCAAACTTCCAGTACCTTCCTCGACCTCTGCCCACTACCTTTTCTATGTCAGAGGAAACGGAGGCTGCCAGGGTAACCCCCTCCTTACTCCTCCTCTCGCTCCTCCCATCCCTGGACTCACGGGGACCCACTGTGTGGAGGACGAGGGGCTCTCAGGGGCTCATACTTCTACCTCAGAGCTTTCCCTTCAGGCTCTTAGCAGACTCCATGCTTTCCTTCCTTCACAGCTAAGTTTCTCCAAGTTGTGTACATTTGCTGTCTCTGCTCACCTCTCACTGACTCTTTTTTTTTTTTTTTTTTTGCGGTACACGGGCCTCTCACTGTTGTGGCCTCTCCCGTTGTGGAGCACAGGCTCCAGACGCGCAGGCTCAGCGGCCATGGCTCACGGGCCCAGCCGCTCCGCGGCATGTGGGATCCTCCCGGACCGGGGCACGAACCCGTGTCCCCTGCATCAGCAGGCGGACTCCCAACCACTGCGCCACAAGGGAAGCCCTCACTGACTCTTTAGTTCCAATTCTCTGGCACCTGTTGCCTCCACACCACAGAACTGCTCCCACTAGGTCAACAAGCAACTCCCTGTGGCCAAATCCAAAGGTCAGTTCCCAGCCCTCATCTTTTTTGGGTCTCCTCACGCCCACCATTCCCTCCTCCTGTCACTCTCTTGTGACGGCTCTATGCCCTCTTGGTCTCCACCTGCCTCTAGGGCTATGCCTTTCTCACTCTCCTGCCCATCCTGGACATGGGTGATCCTTGGGGCTGCACCACTAGCCCTCTTCCTTGTTCATCCTGCATTCCCCAGACAATCTTCCTCTATCACCAGCTCCAGCTCAGACCTCTTTTGGGGATGAAGATGTTTCTACCTGGTTGTTCAAAAGACATTAAAACAAAATAAAACAAACCCCCAAAATTCAACTTCACAGAACTGAACCCATTACTTTCTCCACAAACTGTACTTCCTATTCTCCCCTTCCTGGCCCATGAGACATCATCTACCCGGTCACCTGGGGTAGAAACCCAGTAGTCATCTCCAGCTCTTCTAACCCTCTGCCCCACACTCCCACCCACTCCACCAACTTAATATGGCCCCAAATGATGCCTTGAATCCAATGTTCTCCCCTCCGTGCCACTCTCACAGCCTTAGTTGAACCCCATCATCGTGTGCCCCAGACACTAGAGTCCCCCAGGTCTTCCTGCCTCCAGTCTCTTCCTGTATCCTGCAGCCTCACCTCTATCCTTTCTCCCCACTATTTTCCAGAGTAAACTTTCTAAAATGTGAATCTGATCATGTTATTCCCCTTGCCTAAAAGCCTTCCCCGGCTCCCTAGAGCCTTCACATGGTACAGAGTCCAAGCTCCTGGGCAGGGCTCAGGCAAGGCCACCAAGATCCAGCCCTGAACCACCCTTCCGGTGTCACCTCCCTCCCCTGACAGTCCCACCCTGTGGACTACCTGGAGTTTCCCAGAGGCTCTGTGCTCTCCAAGTCTTCCTCTTGTGCCTTTAGGGACCCATATTAGCACCTCCCCTCCAGCCTGTCAGGCACATCCTTGCCTCCTGCACCTACAACAAACCCACTCAGGGACCACATCCTCTGCCTTCTTTCTAATGGCCCCAGGCTACACCCAAGACAGAACCCATCACTTGGCCTTTGTGCTACCATAGCTTGTATTTGTCTTATAACACCTATCATTTAAGTATACGCTGATCTCTCCTACATGACTGTAAATTCCTGGTGGACAGAGACAATGTCCTTAATTTGTAGCCCAATGAATTGCCCAGGGCCCGGCATGGAACAAGTCTTCAATAAATCCAAGCTGAATAACAGTGATGATACAACAGACATTTATTGATTGCTTATATGCCAGGCACAGTTCCAAGGGCTTTATTGTACTTTGTCAATTAATTCTGACAATAAACCTATGAGGCAGAGACTATGATATTCCTCATATTATAGATGAGGCAACTAAAGCAGAGAAGTTAAGCAACTTCCCAAGATCACATGACTAACAGGTGGCGGTGGCAGGATTCAGACCCAAGTCTAGAATCTATGCCTCTATCAGAAGACAACTTACATATTTTATTATTTTTTAATTTTTTTATCTTTTTGGGTGCGTTGGGTCTTTTTTGCTGCATGCGGGCTTTCTCTAGTTGTCGCGAGCAGGGACTACTCTTCATTACAGTGCGCTGGCTTCTCATTGCAGTGGCTTCTCTTGTGGAGCGTGGGCTCTAGGCGCACTCTAGAGCCCTACTGAAGCAGGCTTCAGTAGTAGGTGCGCAGGCTTCAGTAGTTGTGGCACGTGGGCTCAGTAGTTGTGGCTTGCGGGCTCTAGAGCACAGGCTCAATAGTTGTGGCACACAGGCTTAGTTGCTCCACGGCATGTGGGATCTTCCCCAACCAGGGATCAATCCCATGTCCCCTGCATTGACAGACTCTTAACCACTGCGCCACGAGGGAAGCCCCCAACTTATGTTTCTATTCTATTAAGTGATTGAAGAGGGTTTTCTTTTTAATTGCCTTCATGCCATAATATCATTCTCCTGTGAAGAACTGTATAACTACACAAACATTAAGACTGAAATAGGCCCAAGATAACAAGGCCTGTTTCAATTAGTATCCAGGATAATATGATGATGTAAAAAGGACACACTTGGAAAGGGGTGGAGACAGGTTCCAAAGAAGCACCAATGATTCCATTTATTTCAAGCAACAAGTATGAAAACTTGCTTACACTGTTTCAGGGGCCATGGGATCATGGCATGAGCACACCTGCTGGTCTAGTCAGAAACTCTCCCTCTAATAGCTCTGCCAGGAACAGGTGACCAGCCCCAGGCCTGTGTCAAAAGGCCACCTGTCTCCTCCACAGAAAGGTAGGAGGTAGGTAACCCCCAAATTGGTCACCTTCTTCTCTCTGGAGCTAGAAAGATTTTCCAGTCAGTGTTTATAGATTACTCAGTGGCAGGTATGAGAAACTGCCTGGCACTAGGCAGAGTGCAGCACCCTCCTCAAATGAACCCTGAGGCAAGTCCCTGACCTGATCCAGGGAATGTGTCAACACCTTTGGACAAAGTGTGCGAGGCCCTTCTCTGGCTGCACGCAGCACCCACGCACATTACACGGCACACTGCAGGACGACCCGGTGCTATTCGTCCTATGCTCCCACGGACCTGACATCATTCTGCCACCGTACTTGCCTGAGTAAATACTCACTGATTCTGTACACAGTTGTGCTCAATAAGGTCACCGAGAGAGAGACTCCAGAAGGGATTACCAACTGCATGTTGAAGTGAGTCCTGTTATTCCTGTTTGGGCAGCTGAAACTCCAATCACTAGCCTGCAGTGGTTTCAGATAGTCATGTGAGGTCTGTTTATAGCAAGGTGTTCACAGGGTGGGATTCAAAGGCAGGGAGGGACACTGGCAGGCAGACAGATGAATTTTCTTTCCCTTAACAATGTGGTTAAATTGAATTCATTTACATTCCTCTTGTTCTCAAATCTCAGATTTGAGATAATTTACAATGAGGTTAATAAACGATTAGGTCCAAAGAAAGCAGGGGCAAAAAAAAAAAAGCTGATCATAGGGTTGACACAACTGCTGTGATTGTGTAGTGCTTGGCTTTGGGCTTTCAGCAGCCAGGACAAAAAGAAACACGCTCTCAGCTTCAAGCACCTTCTGGGAGACAGGTGTTGTCCCAGATCTAAATTTTAAATGGAATCCTTCAGGATTCCTGAGGGGGTTCCTAGGATGAGGAGTTAAAATGTATTTATAACTGGAAAAGGTCAGGTGGTGAATTGGGATGGGGCAGGGAGACAGAGCAGGTACCAAGGTCAGAAAGAGTCCCTGAGCCCAGGTTGCCTTCAAGAGGCTGCCTCCTCCAGGCAAGCGGAGCCACTCTCGACCTCGCACCGTCTCAAGTGTTTCAGGAACACAGAAAGCTCCTTTGAAGACATTACACAACCTCAGAGCAGGCAAGGAGAGGACAGCCTGAAATCAAACACCGGTCTGACTCACGCGCCCGCCCACACCATGCCACCTCCAGGCCAGCACACCTGCCAAGTGAGGTACGGCCCCTCTGTCCACCTGCCCCCTTCCCTCTTCTTACAGGCCTGTCTATCCCTTTCACCCCATTTCTCAAATGGGAGTTCCACCTCCAAGTCATTTCTTTCTCCCCTTTTCTGCTCAAGCTCTTCGTGGACCCACTTACTACTATGTTGGAGTAAATGACTGCTAAATGGTCCAGAAAGCTGTAGTGGTTGCAACTCTTCTGATGTTACATTTGGAATAAGAATTTCAAAGCTGAAAGGGCTACCAGTAACTGTCTGGGGGAGACTGCAGGAGTTTTTTGTTTGTTTTTTGTTTTTGTTTTACTAGTAATATTAACAAACCAAAATGATATACAATGCATACATTGTTATACATTGCTTATAACCTCCAGATATAAACTTTTCTGAAAAATTATACACAACATGAATTCTTGAGATACAAAACATTACAATCCTATTAGGGAACTCCTTAGAATCCTGCAGTGATGCCTTTTTAAAAACAGACTCTGCCTGCAGTGTTAATAAGGAACCCCTATTTGACTTGCTTTCAGTGTGAGATCTGGGCTCCCCAACTCCGTCCCTTGGAAGCCCGGGGTGTCCCAGGGGTTCCTTCCTCTGCAGCCCCACCTCTCTCTGTTTTGTGTACTGGGTTTTGCATAAGATGTCACATGTTGGGAGTGGGGAGAGGCAGGTGGCAGCATGAAGAGCCGGAGATGGGGCAGGTCTGCAGGGCATGCTTTGAGTTGCTCCCCTTACTAATGGTAGATATTTGACACACGCTTTATTTTTTTGCCCCATTTTCTTTCAGGCCAACAGCAAAACACACCTATGAGAAGCTGAATGGTGTTTGGGATATAGTCTGTGGCTCTCATTTGGGATTGGAAGCCGAGCAACATACAGTGAGAATCACTCTCTCCTGCATCCGACTGCAAGGGGCCAGACTGAGGAAGACCCTGGAGAGGGCACAACGTGGAGGTCAAAGAACACACGTGTGTGAGGGTAGCAGGAAGGCCAGGGCAGAAGCCTCTTCTCCCTCCCACCCGACATCCAGTTCCCTGATTCACATGCCTTCTAGAAACCAGTAAACTCCACACTCTACTCTCTGATCCCAACTCCCCACCAGCCCCAGACCTGGCTGTCCACTGCCCAGCTAGCACTCCTGCTTACACGTAACAGAGACACAGTTTGGCCAGAATAGAAGTCTTGATTTCTCCTCCAAAATCTGTTCTCCCCAGACTCTCCCATTCAATAAAGGGGACCAGCAAATCTCCCAGCTACTCCAGCCAAGACTCTGGAAGGCACACTCTCTGATCCCTCTCCCCTTTTGTCACTCTTCTGAATGGCGGTTCTCAGACCTGGATGAATATGAGGGATACCTGGGAGCTTTAAAGCACCCCAATCCCAGGGCCCCATCCCAGATCAATTAGAGTAGAATCTCTGGGGATGGGGCCCAAGGCATCAGTACTTTTCGAAAGCTCCTCAAGGGATTCTAATATGCAGCCAGGCCTGAGCATTAGGGGCTTAAAATACATTCCAAATCCAAAAGTTTCTCTCCCCCAGCCTCACTGCTCCCACCTTGGTCTGAGCTGCCACCACGTCTTGCGTGGCCCACTGCGATAACTCTCATCTTCCTGCTTCTACTTGCCCCACCTCAGAACCCTATCACAAGCACAAGGCAGTGTCTTCTCAAAAATCAGGTCACATCATGCCTCTCTGATGGCTTCTCACTGTACAATAGAGACCAAGGTTCTCACGAGGCCCACAGGTCCTGCCCGGCCTGGCTTCTGCAGCCCTCCCCACCGCTTCCAGCCCCTCTCGCCTCCGCTCACCATGCTCCGGTCACCCTGGTCTGAGTCCTGTTTCTCAAACACGCCAAGCACACTCCTATCTCTGGGCCTTTGTACCTCTCCTCTGCCTGCAAGGCACTGCCCTCTGACCTTCACCTGCCTGACCTACCCCTTCATGTTATTTAGGCCTCAGCTCAAGTGGCATCGCCTCAGGGGTCCTTCTCAGATCACCTTCATTTAAATAGTCCTCCTGGGACTTCCCTGGTGGTGCAGTGGTTAAGAATCCGCCTGCCAATGCAGGGGACACAGGTTCGAGCCCTGGCTCGGGAAGACTCCACATGCCACAGAGCAACTAAGCCCGTGCGCCACGACTACTGAAGCCCACGCACCTAGAGCCCGCGAGCCACAACTGCTGAAGCCCATGTGCCACAACTACTGACGTCTGCTCACCTAGAGCCCATGCTCCGCAACAAGAGAAGCCACCGCAATGAGAAGCTGGCGCACCGCAACAAAGAGTAGCCCCCGCTCGCCGCAACTAGAGAAAGCCTGCATGCAGCAACGAAGACCCAACGCAGCCAAAAATAAATAAATTAATTAATTAAAACCAAACCAAACCACTATGAGCTTTCAGGAGTTCCCTGGTGGCCTAGTGATTAGGATTCTGGAAAAATAAAATAAAATAAAATAAAATAAAATAAAATAAAAAATAAGTAAGTAAATAAATAAACAGTCCTCCTTCGCCCCAGAAAAGTCACTACCACAGCCCCTGGATCACACGGTTTTGCTGTCTTTAAAGCCCTTTTCGACTTCTGAAATTACCTTGTTCCATCACGTCTTTACTGCCTGACGCCCTACGCTAGGATGTGGGCAGCAGTAGGGCAGGGATTGTGGTCTGTCTTGCTCACAGCTGTATCCATTGCTCAGAAGGACCCTCTCACATAGTAGGTACTCAATAAACATGGCATCCATTTTGTCCCACTCCTCAGTGCCCCCGGGGCTCCTCCTCACTGCTGCCATGGTGATCCTTGTAAAATGACAATCTGATCTCATCACTCTTTTAAAATCCTCAGGGGCTCTCGCTGGCCCCATTTTCCAACTCCTACCCCACTTCTTTGGCACTCTGGCCACATCACCAAACCAAACCCATTCTCCTAAGTTCCTACCACTCCAAACAACCACACTCCTGCATTCCTGTGTCTCTGTGTATGCTGCTCCCTCTGCTTGGAATGCTGTCAGTGTCTTCCTGCCCTATCACCCTCCACCTTCCCTGCCCATGTACATTGTTCTGACAAGAACTGGCCTGGGCATCACCTCCTCCAGGCAGCCACCCCTGCCTAGACTGGTTAATTTTTGTTCTTCCACAGCAACTTGTGCTTCCTTCTGCCACAGCCTTCATCACACGGGGTTAACCTCACCTGTTGTCTCCTCTAGACAGAGGGCACCTTGAGAGAAGGAAGAGTGCCTGGGGCTTAGCAGACACTAAATTATAAGCTGAGACAAATAATGTCTTTTACTCTTGTATCCCCAATAGCAAGGGCACCATAAAAATTTCTGAATGAACCCTTAATTTGTTTCCATTATGATCAAATTGATGCTGCTGAGGAAAACTGTTTATGCCCTGTGTTTCAGGGCACTTATAACCATGTACTTCATTTCCTTCAGGTGACAGCTGTTCAACAATCCTACAAGCAGCTCTAACACTGGGCCAGCAGGCCCCTGCCTGCCAGTGTGTGCGATCTCTCCAGGCACGTGCATGAGAAGAGGCGCCATATGGGCCGGTCACTGGCTCGTGATTGAGCTGGGAAAGTGGCTTTCCCTAGGGATGGATTAACAATCCACCACCTGAACCAGCAGGAAATGGAGCCCTCTGAGAAGGGAACTAGCTCAGGACCCAGCATTTTTACTGTGCTTTCCCCAGGACTCACAGAAACGAAATCTGTGTGGCCAGTGCTCTGCCACTTGCAGTGCTTTCCCTTTCTTAATTTAAACACACTTGTCCCACGTACTGAAACAATTAAGCCATAGGAAGTCTTTATCAAATAACGCTCTCTCTCACTTTTCCCATACAAGATAATGAGCAGGAACGGAGACTTTAATACTCAACAGCCACTTGCACAGCTTGGTATATTTAGCTAAGTCATTGGGCAGAAAACCACAGCTTTACCCACAGATACTCAACCAAGAGGCACTTGCTAGGGCCTGAAACAGGCTTATCCAGCTTTTCAGGGAAAGATGAGCCTCGCCCAAACAAGGTAAAGGCCACTGTTGTGCAGGTTCCTGGAACTGGATAGGGCTTTAATTTCAGCTTCACCTGGCTCCAGTCCTATCTTCACTGGGAGGCCCCATCCTGATCCAACCCCCAGCATGCCTTCCACTCGGATCATCTGGCCCCAGCCTCGTGGTTTTCTCACTGTGCCTTTCTAACTAGAGGCTAAGCCTCCTCGAGATCAAACTCCTCCCATGGTAGGCTCAATTAATGCAGACACCTACATACAGAAAGCATCATTCAACCAAGACAGGTTGTGGTACAGATGGGGTCCCCTCGGTGGGGCCTGAGTCCACTTTCCCACCCCAGCCCTGGCCCTCCTATTCTCCACATTCCCAAGGTCAGGGGGCACATGCAGGCGGCGGCCATGCCAGGGCCAGAGGAGGAGAGTGTGGGCTGGTCAAAACAAGCCCAGACATACTCACGGGGTCCGTCAACATGGCCCGGCAGTGGGAAGCCAGGGCCAAGAAGGCCAGCAGGTTGAACATAATTCCATTGATGATGCTGTACACGTAGTCTCGGGATGGAATCAGCATGACAAAGAGGACCACAAACTCCGCATAGAGGACCAGAAACCAGGTGACAACGGCACAGGCGATGCCACAGCCATCACGGATAAACCACATGGTTCCCACAGGACTGGGGTGGGGAGGTGGGACGCACTTCTCTGGCTGGAGGTATTCTGGCTTCCGCTCAATGTCTCGGAAGTGGTGGGCGGGGATAAGCATCATAAGCTATTCTGTCCATACTGGCATCTGGAAGAGAGAAGAAAGAACCCAGAAATTTGGTGTGGTCTTGTCATCAAGGAGACTTGACAAAATTACCTTTCCAAAGCGAGCCATGAGTATCTATGTGCAAACTTCTTGCAGAAAAGCTGCCAAAACCTTCTGTTCATTTCCAATGTGAGTTCTTGTCCCTACTTCTGAAAGCTAAAACAGGGCCACCTTGCCCAAAGCCTTCACGTGACAGATAAAGAAAGGGGAGCCGTCAAAGGGCAAATGCCTCGCCTCAGGTCAGCCGGAGCAGCAGCAGCACACACAGCACACCAGCTGGGAGGCGGACTAACAGATATGTTCAAATTTTGACCTAAAAGACAAAGGGGTGGGAGGGGGAGCACCAGGCCCTCTGGGAAAACTCTCTTCATCAGTAACACTGCTGCCTCTACACTGTGGACAAACCCAGAGACTCGTGTTGAGGCTGGATTGAGTAGGAGGAAAGTAGTGGTAACCTAGGACTAGGGTTAAGCTGCAACCATGAAGACCTTCTAACTTAGTGCACTGCATTAGCC
Source organism: Lagenorhynchus albirostris (assembly GCF_949774975.1). Taxonomy (NCBI): domain Eukaryota; kingdom Metazoa; phylum Chordata; class Mammalia; order Artiodactyla; family Delphinidae; genus Lagenorhynchus; species Lagenorhynchus albirostris. Next base: position 42,465,457 of record NC_083104.1, on the reverse strand, counting down.
AATAATAAAGGCAAAACACTCACTAGGATGGGGAATGTTCTTGAAACAAGCTAGGGTTTTTAGCCCTAGGGCCAAAATGGTTTATTTTCCAGGAATGAGTTCTGCTCTACTCATGGTGATAGGGCAAAGCGTAGGAATGTTGGACAATGAGTCCAGAGATGTTTCCGCACCACCTGCTTGTGGGGCTTCGTGAGTTCTGGTCTCCTGACCTAGGAAAACACCCACATTCCAGCCCCAGCCCCCTCCTCACAGTTGGTGTGAGGGTCGAGGGAGTTGGAGGTGCCTGTTACTCGTGCTGTCGACCGCAAGACCCTGCACACATCACAGGCGGTGTGCACGTCTTCTCTCTAGGAAAGACGTCAGTTACTTCAGAAGCAAGTGCTGAGCAACGCGGCCTTTCTTCCTCACAGCTGCAGCTGAGTCTCTGGAGAGAGCAATGAAATCACTAAGACGCGATAACTGAAGTCTCTCTGTCCACGGCACATGCTGCAAGACATGTCAGTCTAGATTCCCCTGCTCCAGCTCTTTATCTTAAACTCTGGGGCCTGTCGTTTCACCAACCAGGTTTCTCAGAAACCGCGATGGCTCCAGTTCTCTCTCAGATGTAGGGGCCATGGGAAAACCACCCGGAGCACAGTCTATGATGCAGGCAAGCAACATCTCAGTCTTTTGAGAACTCAAATCACTTCACAGCACAGGAAATCACTCAAAAGCAGCACTGGCTGTGTGCTTTTCTGAAGACTGCAGCTCTGAAGGGGAAGGGCAAGCTTTCAATGGTTGTACTGGGTTATCCTTACCCTTTGCCCAATTTTCCTCCTTCCTCCACTGCCCTCACCCCCAACGAAGAAAGAGGATCTGAAGTGACTACAGTAGCGTCATGAAAAGTAAGGATGTGTCCAGAAAGCTGAGAGGGCAGATCAGTAACTACTACTCAAATGACAGACATTCTGGAATCAAAACTTGCACTGACTAATAATGAAAGAATAAGGCCAAGGCCTCCCCTCCCATGGTGGCAGAGAATTAATGGCTGAAAGGCAGTTAAATGTATACTGTGTGCTTGTCCAAAGGAACACTGACTCAAAAAATACTCAGAGTGACTATCACATTCAACCAGAATTTTCCAATAGAGCAACCTTGTGCTCTTCACAAGATAGTGGCAATTAGTGTTGCCAGGGACAACCTAGAGGCATTAAAAGATGCAGGGATACCTTCTGAAGCACCAAAGAGAAGGACAGCAGGAGATTGAAAACTGGGGACATCTGGGACCTGACCTATGGCAAGCAAATTCTAAAATTCTAAACTCTGTACAAACAAAACCAAACGAACGAAAAGCTGAAATCCCATTATGATTCAAAAGCTGATGGAAGCTCAACATTTTGACAACCTCCAAATGCAAGCATTCTTTTTCCTGCTGCCATACTGATTTGTATGCATATCATCTATGTCCCCACGATTGCTATTTAAGTTCTAAACCAATAGTTTTATTGGACCACAGCCATACTATTCGATTACACATATTATATTCTCTATATCTTTTTTGCAGGGTTGAATAGTTGTGATGGAAAGACCCATTAGCCTAAAGTATTTCCTCTGGCTCTTTACAGAAGTTTGCTGGTTCTAGGTAGTTGTCACCCACCAAACAAATACAGGCACACCTCGTTTTATTTCTCTTCACTTTATTACGCTTTGCAGATACTACTTTTTTACAAATTGAAGGTCTGCAGCAGCCCTGTGCTGAGCAAGTCTATTGGTGCCATTTTTCCAACAGCATTTGTCTCTGTCACATTTTGGTAATCCTCGCAATATTTCAAACGTTTTCATTGTTATTATACTGTTATGTGATCTGCAATCAGCAATCTTTGACGTTACTATTTGATTAAGCTTAGTGAGGAAGGCATTTCAAAAGCTGAGACAGTCCAAAAAGCTATGCTTCTTGCACCAAATAGTTAGCCAAGTTGTGAATGCAAAGGAAAAGTTCTTGAAGGAAATTAAAAGTGCTACTCCAGTGAACACACGAATGATAAGGAAGCGAAACAGCTTTATTGCTGATGTGGAGAAAGTTTTCGTGGTCTGGACAGAAGATCAAACCAGCCATAATATTCCCTTAAGCCAAAGCCTAACTCAGAGCATGGCCCTAACTCTCTTCAGTTCTGTGAAGGCTTTGAGAAGTGAGGAAATTGCAGAAGAAAAGTCTGAGCTTATTGGCAGAGTTTGGTTCATGAAGTTTAAGGAGAGCAGCGATCTCCATAACATGAAAGTGCAAGGTGAAGCAGCAAGTGCTGACACGGAAGCTACACCAGCAAGTTATCCAGAAGATCTAGCTAAGATAATTCATGAAAGGTGGCTACACTAAAGAACAAATTTCCAATGTAGACAAAACAGCCTTCTATTGGAAGAAGATGCCATCTAGGACTTCCATAGCTTGAGAGAAGTCACTACCTGGCTTCAAAACTTCAAAGGACAGGCGGACTCTCTAATGCAGCTGGTGACTCGAAGTTGAAGCCAATGCTCATTTACCATTCTGAAAATCCTAAGGCCCTTAAGAATCATGCGCAATCTACTCTTGCCTGTGCTCTATAAATGGAAATGAAGTCTAGATGACAGCACATCTGTTTATAACATGGTTTACTATTTTAAGCCCATTGTTGAGACCTACTGCTCAGAAAAAAAATATTCCTTTCAAAATAGTACTGCTCATTGACAATGCACCTGGTCACCCAAGAGCTCTGATGGAGATGTACAACTAGATTAATGTTTTTTTCATGTCTGCCAACCTAACATTCATTCTACAGCCCACAGATCAAAAAGGCATTCTGACTGTCAAGTCTTATTTAAGAAATACATTTCATAAGACTACAGCTGCCATAAGCAGTGATTTCTCTGATGGATCTGGGCAAAGTCAATTGAAAACCTTCTGCAAAGGATGCACCATTCTAGATGCCATTAAGAACATTTGTCCATGCCACTCTCTGATTCACTTTGTTATAAAGCAGAAACTAACACACCATTGTAAAGCAGTTATACTCCAATAAAGATGTAAAAAAAAAAACATTTGTGACTGGCGGGAAGAGGTCAAAATATCAACATTAACAGGAGTTTGGAAGAAGGTGATTCTAACCCTCATGTATGACTTTGAGGGGTTCAAGACTTCAGTGCCTCGAGGAAGTCACTGCAGATGTGGTGGAAACAGCAAGAGAAGTAGAATTAGAAGTAGAGCCTGAAAATGTGACTGAACTGCTGCAACCTCCTGATAAAACTTGAATGGATAAGGAGCTGCTTATTATGAATGAACAAAGAAAGTAGTTTCTTGAGATAAAATCTACTCCTGGTGAAGATGCTGTGCAGATTGTTGAAATGACAACAAAGGACTTAGAATAGTACATAAACTTAGTTGATAAAGCAGCAGCAGGGTTTGAGAAGATTGAGTCCAATTCTGAAAGACGGTCTACTACATGTAAAATACTATCAAACGGCATTGCACGCTATGGAGAAACTGTTCGTGAAAGGAAGAGTCAATCAATGCCACAAATTTCACTGCTGTCTTATTTTGCCACCTCAGCCTTCAGCACCACCCTGACTAGTCTGCAGCCATCAAGGCAAGACTCTCCAACAGCTTTTGCTGAAGGCTCAGATGATGGTTAGCATTTTTGAGCATTAAAGTATTTTTAAAATAAGGTATATGGGAATTCCCTGGCAGTCTGGTGTTAGGACTTGGCGCTTTCACTGCCATGGGCTCGGGTTCGATCCCTGGTCAGGGAAGTAAGATCCCGAAAACCATGTGGCACAGCCAAAAAAACAAAAGCAAACAAACAAATAAGGTATGTTGTTTTTTAGACATAATGCTATTGCACACCCAGTAGACTACAGTAGAAACATAACTTTTATATGCATGTGATTTGCTTTATTGTAAAAAAAAAAATTCATGTGACTTGCTTTATTGCAATTTTCACTTTATTGCGGTGGTCTGGAACTGAACCTGCAACATCTCCGAGGTCTGCCTGCTTCCCCTGCAGAACAGCTCAGTGTGACCTAGATGGTCAGTGACGACTCACCCCACCCCAACCCACGTCTGTGGCAGTGTATCCTCCTGTCATCTGCTGCCTGAGGGTCATCTCACCACAACCTGTGTACTCCATTGTTCTTCAATTATCATAAACTGTGTGGTTTTCAGAAATGGATAATCACTGAAAATAAATTTTAGAGCAATGCTCTTGTTTATATACTTCCAGTGATCACATTATGCTCATGGTGTATCTTCACAGTAGCTGACTGTATTCTATCTGTCCTCTGACAATTGCTCATTCTTGATTGTACATACGGCAATCAGTTGACTAAACTTGAGTTGTGTTTCATACGTGTGGTTTTCCTGAGGAATAGGCCCTTCCACATAAGCAAATTTCCCAGGTAACTGTGGCTTATTCCTAAGCAGAAACACATTTTAACAATTTGGATGGTTAAATTGGAAATATTAAAAAGTAAAACAAAAAACAACAAAAAAGGGATATTATAGCTCTTCCTGTCTTAAGTACAATAACCATCCATTTCTTCGGAATGATTTAGAGTCATTACCAGGAACATCAATTAATGGAGTGTGTTAGGTAATGTCCTCAGGGGGTACAGAGAATCACTGGGCTCTCGGCCTCACACCAACTGGCCTGTGCAGACTATTATCATTGTTAATTCTGGCATCTCCTTTGTGTGGTTCTTTGTCTTCCTCCTCCATTCCTGGCTGTCATTTCTGTGTCTACAGCTACCAATCTTCCCCACATACCCTCTATTTACTACTGCTAATTGGCTGTGGACTGGAAAAGCAAATAAAACTAAATCTTGTTAGATTTGTTTGTAAAAGAAAGGTATTCATTTTAGGTAACTGACCTTTAGGGAACACCAGCTATGTTCTCCTACCACACAGTCCTTGAGGGCTGGGAGCCCTGTCTTTTCATTAGCCAGTGCCTGGCACGTAGTAGCCACGTACTATCTGTGTTCATTACATGAATACAGGAGTAAAATGCCATGAGCTTTGTGTTCCCCGGCCCACCTCTTGGAGCCCTTGTTTGATTACTTTCAGGGCTGTGGTCATACTTTAGACGGCGAAGGGTGCCCCCAATAGGATTGTGAAATAGGTGGACTGTGACTCTTACTCAAGTTTCCAGATGTTCCACACTCAGACCACGTGAGACCAAAGGGTGGACAGAGGAGCTGTGTTTTCCCACTGCCCCTCACTGGTGAGTGAGAGCCTGTGATCTGGGAAAGAACCCAGCCAAGGGTGTCTGGCAGAGCCAGACACTAAGGGCTGAACTGAAGAGCATGTTCCAATCCACGCTTCAGAGTTTCAAAGAGTCCAATCAAAACCAAGGAAGGCACGCTGCTCTTAAAAATGTACTTAACTAACCCAGCTCCCCCAAAAGCAATGGAAGTAGCTTTCCTTACATTAGCCAACTGAAAATCTGAGGAATATGGGGGAAAACCCACCTTGAAACAAACTGTACAAATTCCCTTCACTCTGTCCCTAGTAACAAAAACAGAAAAGGCAAATATTGACCACTTTTCCTTTTCGAATTAGGGAAATTCCAATCCTTGGGGTTGAGGCTCTTTGCCAAGGACCTACTCCTGACATGAGTCCTTGCGTGAGAGGAGGTGCGCAGAACTGGCTGCTCAGCCTCTGGGGCAGGTCCACAGGGAGGTTGGTCGGTCCCAGAAGCCTCAATACCACTCTTGCCAGCCCGCTCATACCACAGTGGGGCAGCCTCCTCCAGTTTCCCTCCCTACCTTCTTCATCCCATGCCCTTGACCTGTTTGCTTTCTCAAGCCCCCTCTCTTCAATTCAACTCAAAAAGACATGCATGAAACAGCCGCTAAACACAAGGAACTGTGCACGGCACTCACACCCAGGGATGACAATAATGTGTGTGTGCTGCCCTGGTCAGGCCCTGCCCTTCTCTCTCCCAGCTCCCAATCTGGTAAAACTATAGGAGAAAGAGATGCGCAGGATCAGAGGTGTTCTGGAGCTCCCTAGAGAAGGTGATCCTGATGATAAGGCAGAGATGGTGTCCAGAATGACAACCTGAGCTCTGTGGGGAGTAGGGTGTTGGAAGTCTAAGAAAACCATCTAGTCTTCCTTCTTAGAGTTTCAGAAGCAAAAACCAAGAAATGACTGAAATTAGTGCTAACTTCCAAAAAACGCCACTGCTTCTGGTCCAGAGAATTGCCTCCAGATTCACCCATAACACACGTGCTTCATTATGCCTGACCACAGTCAGGCCCTTCCACTAATCCAGATAAGCAGACAAAAATGTATTTAGTGAAGTTCCATCTAGAGTCCTGTGAGCCCCAGGGATTGGGGTTCTGGATTGGCCTTGCAGTACATCACTTATGACTCAATTCCCATGCTGCCTATCCATGGCTGGGCAACTGAAAGGGTTTGAAAGTGGTGATTCTAAGGCAAAGCTCAGAGGCCCCATTCCACTATGGCCCATAGGTGGTTGTTGGCCAGCCTAGCCTCCTAGCCTAGTGTTGACAATTAGTGATGGGCAGAATCCAGCTACAGTGACTGTGGTTAATCATTACTTGTTGAGTGAGGGGCAAACCCTTATAAATCCATCACCTGGCCTAAGAAAGTTGACCAAAAGTCCGTGCTTCATGAACAAGGTTCAAAGGCATGACCACATAAAAGTTCAGTACTGGATGTATTAGAACCCCCAAAACCCACTGTTCTCAATCCAGCGAATGTCCCAAGAATCCCAGATCTTCTCAGATTGCCAGCTGCTTTCCTGAGACAAGATACTACACTAAAGTCATGGGTGGCTCAGCTAGATCTAAAACCAAGTCCTTAAAGGCATCTCAAAGGACTTTGTGAAGATTACTTTCCTAAAACAGCACACCCACTCACATTCTCACATCCACACATGCATTCATGCACAACATACAAGCAGATCTTGGCACTGTATAGATTCAGAACTTCTCAAGTTTTAGGGTGATGGACTTCAAGTATTCACAAACCAGCCCTACAGATTTACAGATGAATAAATGGCCCATTCCCTGGAAGCTCTGGAAATAAATCGGATCTAGCAAAAAATGAATTTATCTGAGTTACAATTCTCTTAATTTGTGTAAGGATCCAAAAGGATTGTAAATTTCATACCTATTTTTAGATGATTCTCAGAAAGAGAGAATGAACCATGAATCACTATGTTTGAAATGTTTCATAAAAAACCAGAATGAGTCACTCAACTCTTTCCAAAAGGTAAGGGTGTGGTCCAAAGGAAAGGTGCCTTATCTTACCCTCTGCACCACACCTTGCCAGGCAAGGAAGGTGTCCAGACAGGCAGAGCTGCTGGCCTGTGCTAGAAGATCTTTACCAAGGAGTCTACATTGTGTCTCTCTCTACAACAGGGTCTGTCTCCCTCTGCCTGCTTGCTGTCTCTGTCATACTTAACCTTTAACAAAAAACAGGAAAAAAGAAAGGAAGGGAGGGAGGGAGGGAAAGAGAGAGAGACAGAAAGGAAGGAAGGGAGGGAGGGAAGAAGGGAGGAAGGAAGGAAGATATCACATGCCCAAACCAAATCCTATATATATTAAAATTCACTGAGGGAACCTGCAAGTGGTCAGTAAGCGAAATTTGCCTTCTTCCTATAAAAGCCACCTTCCTATAAAACCCACTCATGTGCAAACTCAGATTCCTAACAATGAGTCTCCATTTCAGAAAAAAGTTTGGGGATTTGGAAGCTCAAGTAGGCTAACGGTTCCTCCATTTACTACAACTGACTATTACAGTACTACAACTGGCAGTTTACCACCTCCTAGCTTTCTAGATCTATTAAAAAAAATACACACCCACATATAGGATGACATATGTCACAAACACTGGGGATCAGTAGAAACTACCACTCGTTTGGGTAACACATTCATCCTTTTTTATGCGCGTGCTTTATCATATGTTGCAACAATGAGAAAAAAATTAAAACAAGACCACGCATAAGATTAACTGGTAAAAAACAATCACTATCTGAGTCAGAATTTTAGAGTGGGAAGGAACCTTAAAGACCATCTAATAGATTTTAGTCCAACTCTTCTGCTTTACAGATGAGGAAATCCAAGGGCATCTGAGATTTTGCCTAGAACATGCAGTGCTGCTATAGGAATGGAGATGGGCACTATCATTAACTGAATGCCCATTAAGACTGAGGATGTACACAAAGCAGCCCCTCTAAATTCTCACAACAACTTAGCACAGTAGCTTTTATTATTCATTGTAAAGACGGAAAAAGTGAGGTATAGAGGGTCTTAATAATATTCCCTAGATCAGATAAAGCCAGGATCCAAAACCAGCTCTGTTTGCCGCCACAGACCACATTCTGAGCACCGCACATGGCTGCTTTTTCTTTCTTTCTTTCTTTTTTTGTTTTGCAAGAGGGGGACAGGAGGAATGACCAAGCAGGAAACACGAGCTCTGCTTCCTGCTCCCTCGCACACAATTCATGGACCTAAGGAGAGGTCACTTCAACTTAGCTTTAATGTCTTCATCTCTCAAGTGGGGAGGCCTAGTTCTCTAAACTTTGTGACTCTTTTTTAAAAACCTTAGAAAAGGACTCTAAGCAGACTTTGCTTCCGCTCCTGGGAGCCTATAATACTCATTCTTTGGGGGGGAAAAAAAAAAGAAGGAGCATTCTTTCTTCTATGAGCCATTTTGCTGCTGGTGGCTTCCTCTTTAATGGAGCACAGCACCCACCAGGCCACCTCACACACTAGGGCCCTGAAAAAACACGGCCTTTCGGGAAGAGACCATAGGGACTAGCTGACCTCTTCCAAACTCTGGTCCAGCCTCTTCTACAGATGGGTAAAGAAATGAAACTCAAGGAGTCAGCTGATTTCCATAAAATGGTTAGCGAGCTGGCTAACTTCCTATCTAGGTCTAAAGGATGGTATCCTCTTGTTGCTTATGCGGCCATCTCCCCACATTAACTCCTCCTTCCAGGAAGTCTGCAACCCAGCAGGAAACTCTTTAAAAAGGCAACAATATGTCACTGATTTAGCTACTCAATTAATGTTTGTCAACAAGTGTTATAGTACATGGAACCCTTTGTAATCAGGTGCATGATCTCACCTGACACTGAACTGCCCCTGGCCTCTGTCAGGAGTAGGTTCCAAGATGCCTTCTGCTTGGCAGCTGCCACAGTGCAGGGCACACCCAACGTGGAGCAGGGCCCTGACTCTTACTGAAGGTCTACTATACTGGGCTGTATGCTAGACGCACCTCATCCTGCTCTATCCTCATAGCTACTCGACCTTGTAGGATAAGTCCTCACTTTCCCACCCCCTTTTAGAGGTGAGGAAACTGAGGCATGGAAAGATTAACCTATGTTCATACTGCTAGGAAGCAGTGGAGACAGGATACACTCCCAAGCCTGCTCTCATTCCAGAGCCTAGCTTTAACTACTCACTACAATCATTAACTTTGCCCATTAACTAGAAACAAAAGGGGGAAGGGTGCTGATGTTTCTACCAGTGACCTTGGCTTACTTACTGTTTGAATCTCTTGCCCACACATGGTCACCCAGAGATGGCACTCTCGGGTGGGTCACATGCAGTGCTGTTCATAGATCACAGACCTGAACTTAAGCATTTTGTGCTCTAAGCTGGGGCCCTGGCTGAACACCAGCCACCATTCAGAAGACTGATCCTGCCTTAACTTAGGAAGCAGGAGGGCTGTGAAGCTTCAGCCAGGAGGGTCACCCAAAGATTGAATCCCTAAAATCTGCTTCTGCTGGGGAACATTTCCTGTAGGGCCAAGTTCCAGCACGCTGCTTTTTCTGAGGGAAAGCCCACCCATGCTAGGCAGAGACCAACCAGCAAAGGCTGAAAATGGCACCTGGCCCCACACTGTGCTATGTGCAGATATGCAGCCACTATGACATCACCCAGGCAAGAGCGTGGCTTTCTTAGGGACTAAAAGCAAAAGGGCTTAGAGGGATCTGAAAGAGGAGTTAGGGAAGGAGAAGAGAGAACCAGCTACTACAACTGTACCAGGCTTCAAGGAGGGGACCCATTTTGCTTTCAGGTCCCTGCTGATCCCACTCACCTCAGGCAGGCCCTGTAAGTGGCAATGCAAGAGCAGAGGCTTGGGAGGAACCTGGGCCCAAGGAAACGAGACTCTACAAGTCCACAGCCCCCGCCTGCCAGGTGAGGCATCTGTTAGAGGCCTTTGGAGATAGATGGGAGACTAGTGCTAAGCAGAATGAAGACCGGGCTTGGAGTCAAGAGGCCAGAATTCTACTCTCCACCCTGCTGCTCACTAACCTCATGATTTGGGGCAAGACAGTTACCCTCCATGGGCCTCAGTTTCCTCACCCATAAAACAAGAGGGAACATTGAGCTGATTGCTAAAGTCCTCTGCAGGGCTGAGATTCTGATTCCTCTGTTCTCAGAAACAAATTCAACATCTTTGTTAATTTCTTGGATTTTTTTATTATCAAAAGTATCCTTTAACTTTCTTTCCCCATTTTTTGTTAATATTCAAAAAGAAACAGTTGTCTGTTAGCAATTTTCCTGAGCATGTTCAATTTTTTCAATGAAGTATGGCATGTAATTACCACTTCCTTTGTTCTTTCATTTAATGTTTTGCAGAGAGGGAAAAGCACTATCAAAATACATCAAATATTACAAAATGGTAAAAGAGAGAAGTCTTAAAGTCCAAAGTTAAACATGACCATTTTTCAGTGTTTAAATGTCTCTATATCCAAGATCTACTGTGACTTCTATAACCTGGTAAGATAGGCATTTTCGTGTAAAATGAGGTTTAGAGAGGTTGACTTACTCAAAGTCACAAAGCAAGTTAGTGGCAAAGTCTAGATCACTGGAATAGATGCCCAATAGTCTTTCCACCATAGATCATTATCTTCCTAGCCAACCTGCCTTTCTAGATTCTCTGCTACTCTTTCTTGGGTTAGAAACGCACACTTTGTACAAAGCAAAGTCAAAACTTATTGCAACAGAACTGTGGCCAGAACTGTACTTGTCCCACTAGGGCCATTGTCCTAAGGTGAAAAATCAATCCTACCCCAAGGCATTCCATCCCCACTGACCCTGAACAGGAGATATTCATGTCTCAGGTATACCAGAAAATCCAAAGAGTTCAATCAATGGAATGTTACCAGGAATGTTACAATTTGGAAGAAACTATGAAAAGAGGGAGTTTTCCTGGTGTTTCCTCACATTGCCTGGATGAATGGCTGAATTAGGTGGGACATGCAAGGTAGTCTTCTTACCTACACAGTCAAAAGTCAGCAATAACCTGGCCATTTGTCTCTGGAAATCTGCTTTTGAGGAGGAAGGCAAATGATTTTAAAATGCAGAAAACAGGAAGAAATTCGAGGCAGCATGGCATTAGCCTTCTTATTTCCCCCAAAAGGTCAATAGCCAGACATCACACCTTCACTGCTGCTTCAGCTTCTGCTACTTTCTATGGCTATCGGGGTGTGTATGTGTTTAAATACTTCCAGATTTGCTAATCAGGACATGTGATGCCCTTTTCTCACACATGCCCTAATGAAAGACATAGGAAGCACCCTGCCATTCGCTCAGAATGAAACACACGTGAAGACCCTTCCTCTAAATGAGAATAAGCTTTACCTATGTATTCTCATCAATTTTTCTATCACTGGAACCAGAAGTTATGATTTCTAGAATGACAAGACAGATGGACGTGCTGGCCTGACTATGACAGGTTATTTATACCGAGTATTCTTTAAGACAAGGCACAGGCAGGACAAATGCAAAGTGTTTAAAGGAAACGGATCTATAGGGAAAACAATAGCTCACTTTTGCTTTTCTGGGGTGCTGGGCTAATTGTGAGAACGCAAAGGAAAAGGCCTAAAACTTGGCTACCTGTGTTTAAGACTGGGAATAAAATGTTCCCTTGCTGGGCTTTTAAGAGGTCTCTTTCGAGAGCTCTCTGCAACTTCAGCACCACAGACTCAGCACTGCCCCAAGCTCTCCTGTAACTGACTGTTTTTGCTTTAATTAACCAAGGCTAGGTGGGACAGATTTACTCTGTGTAATGTTACTGTTATCTGCCAGTGGCTAGCAGCAGCTCTTTACCTGTTGCTCTTGATGCCTGGCCTGCACAATTAGCACCTTATTATAGGCCGGCCTCTCATCTAAGTACCACGTGTCTCAATTGAGCACTTTATTTTGTCTTGTTCACGTACTAGTTCAAGAACCTGGGCTCCGCAGTTATAAGAAATCTTAAACTCCTTTTAGGCAGGTGTGTGTTTTCAGTTTCTTATCTCTTCAGGCCCACGAGAACACTAGGGACACAAAGGCATGCAAACGAATACTTCCTGATTGTTTGAAGAGCTTCTAGAGGTCTATTCTGGGAATAAGCACGTGGTTGGAATCTGGGTCTCCATGCCTATCTCAACCCTCTGTACCTGATCCGTTGGGCTTCTCTGCCGTTGAGGGATCTCAGGTACTTTGAGTTAAGCTCCACTTGGTCTATATGTAACCTTTTCCCTTACCTAAAAGAGTTGGCTGAAACAGACACATGAGCTTCCCATCAGCACCACGTTCAATGTTCCTCTAGAAAAAGGAACAGATTCCTTGCTTTTGGAATTAAAACTAACTATAACTTATAGGGCTTTACCAGTTCCACAACAAACACAGGCCTCCTTCAAATACACTGGTGAATGAAATGAAAGGGGACAGCTACATAAGGGGATGGTTAGGAAGGCAGGTATGGGAGCTAGGTTTTCTGGTCTCAAATCCTGGCTCTACCGCTTACTAGCTGTGTGACCTGAGACCTTGGTCAAGACAGCCTCTCTGCACCTCAGTTTCCCAATCTGTAAAACAGGATAATAGTACCTGCCTCACAGGGCTATTGTTAATAGGACTGAATCAGTTAGTCTTTGTAAAGTGCTTTAGAGCAGTGCTTGGCACATAATAAGCACTATTATACTTAAGTTACTGTTAGATAAAATTAATAAGCGTACAGAGATTTAGAACAGACAGACCTATAAATCAGTATGCCTCCAAAAGAATCTGACAGTGATGGGAAAACAAGCAGGTTAACAGAATAATATGCCATCCTTGGTGTTTTGATTTTCTGGCAAACATATAATCTTTGAATTGCTTCAGTAAACCAAAAAGAACTCTGGATTTATAGGCTTTTGAAATGTCTAACACATTATCACAACATATGTGATAAAAATGTTCTGGCTGCATTCAAGCAAAACAATTAGTGAAGGTGTCATTGTTTTAGTAGAGAATTTTAAATGAACATTCTACTGTTTACACCTCTTATATCTACTTTGTCTAACATGTCAGACATTGTTCATAATGTTATTTAGCAAATACTGCCAACCCTTCTCCAGCAAAGAAACTTAGTCAAGTATCAGGGGAACACTTCAAATGTATGTTTTATATTTTAAAAGATTCATTGAAAGATGAATCTTTATATAAAGATGATTCCATGGTATCCAAACTCAGAATTTTCTTTCAGTGTCTTTTCTGATCTATTCACTGCCACTTTTTAAACCCTCAATCTTCTTAGATATCCTAGCTACTAAAATTCCACATCCAGGGTCTCTCCTTTCCGAGCAATCTCTAGCGCAAATACCATTTCTAACAACAGCAGTCCCTTGTTATCTCACCACGGAGGTCCTCTCTAGAATCCAGGCGTCCAACCACACACAAAGGCATCTATGTGCCACAACAGGTGGGGGCACCTGTACTTTCGTTAGGGAGGAAACACTTCCAGTTTCACCTCTCCTAGATTCCCTGGAGGGCAAAGTTCAACAATGCAGGATGTCTTCCCTGTAGGTGCACCTGCAGAGAATTATGTAGAGACATCAGAAACAACTAATGTCCAGTCTACTAAGAAGTGATCATCTATTTTGGGGCTCAGCAGTTTAGTGCTTAAGAATGTGGGCAGGTACTTCCTCTCCATACCCTCCTCGGACTGACCTCCCTATCCCACTGTGTTCACTAGTGCCACTGTCATAGCTCTTAACCACCATGTTCTGTGGTTATGCTGGCCCTGGGTCCTTCCCCTCTGCCTGGGGAGCTTCTCTGGGCAGAAGTTGTGCTCCACTTGTCTTAGTGTTCCAAAGCCAGCACAAAGCCCATCTATGCTAAGCTCCCAAGAGTTATGTGTGAAACTGTATTTGAGCTACTATCTGAGAAAACCCAAATGTTATTTGGATGATCAAGCTGTCAAGGGTTACTTTCACTTTTGAGTACAGGGAGGTTCCTCAAAAATGGAGCATTTGGAAAAGTCATCAGACCCCCTCTTTGTTTCTGTCGTTTGGGGTTAACTTTCCCCCATTTATCCACGTGGCCCCTTTAAAATTTTTTCGTGCCCTGTCAGCCCCGCCTTAATGGGCTCCTTCAGTGACCCCACATTCACCTTGCAGGTATCCTTTCTGAATATTCGAGGCCCATTCTTACGTGGCCACGAGCGGGGCTGGCATTTTTTTCGTCCACGGCTCCCAGCGATCACTAGTCACTGCTAGGAAGTGCTGGGGACGCCTGGGCACTGCGCCCCCCAGCCAGCGCCGACCAAGACTCTCCCCCCCTACTCTCTTTGGGACAATGCTCCGGCAGCCACCCAGGGCAAGGGGATCCTGTAAAGGTTCCGGGTCAGCGTTCGGTCAACCAGCCCCAGAGAGAGAGCGGGGGTGGGGGTGGGGGAATCCCTGGGGTGAAGACGCCTCGGGACTAGTGGGCATTCACTTCTGGCCCAGACCCTTCCCACCGGGAACGACCTAAAGAGGTCTTTATCGCCTCTTTCTTTACCACCATTCTAGGGACCAGAGAAATGCAAGACAGGGGGTAGGAAGGAGAGCAAGGAGACAGCCTCTCAGGCCAATCACGACGTCCGCCTCCCCTCACTCGGAGTGAGTCTGTCTGTGTCTGTCTGTCTGTCTGTCTCTCTCAACACACACGACCTGCTACTTCAACTTCAGCTCTGAGCAAACTGCGCCGCACGTCTCTCCTACTACGAGTCCTCCAGCTCCGGCCCCGGCCCGTGCCTCTCGTCTCACCCCAGCTTTTTCACCCAATCCCAGTTTCCTCACCCAACTGACCGTGAAGCTGGAGGCAGTTCCCCAGTCCCAGGCCCCCGGTGGGGCTCGGCTGTCGCCGCCGCCGTCGCTCCCCCTGCAGCCCCCGACCCGCGATCCGGCCTCGGGCTGCAGCGATGGCTCCCCGGCACGAGGCGCCGCGGCTCCCTGGACTCGGCCAGACACAGGGCGGCGCGCAAGAGAAGCCCATCGAGCTCCCGGCGGTGGTGGCGGTGGTGGCGGCGGCGGCTGCTGGAGCGGCCGCCGCGCAGGCTGATGACGCATGGGCGCGGAGGGGGCGTGGTCCGCGGGGGAGACGCTGGCAGATGACATCTGGCGGCGGGGAGGCTCGGCAGCATGGCGTTTGTGGCGCTGAGTGAGGCGGAGAAGGTGTACATTGTGCATGGCGTTCAGGTAGCGGCAGCAGCGGTACCGGCGCCGGCCGTCGGGTTCCCCTAGGACTGCGGCTGACTGGGTTTACCTTGTGATTAAACCGCTCGGCGGCCGGCGTGTGCAGATCGAAGCCGGCAATGAGGGTGTATTTGGGACCGGGCGGCGAGAATCCATTTAGGATTGTATTTGTACTTGCTTCTTTCTGGGTCTACAAGGTTCCACACCCGGGTAGGAAGCGGTGGGCAGTCCCTGATTCTGTTAAAGACCCTCTCAGCCTTTGAAGGCTGAGCTGTCCCATTTTTGTTAGGTACATATTCTATCATAATTTTTATCCCATTGAATCTTTGTAACAGTCCTGAAGGTAAGTATTATCTCTACTTTACATATAAGGAACTATGCTCAGAGAGGTTAAATCAGTTGTCTGAGGTCACAAAGTAAGTGTGTGGTGGTGTTACCCGAAAACAGGGTTTGCCGCTTGGTGGGTGTCGAGCCAAAAGACACAACCAAGCCAAAGATCGGGAGAAGGAAGGATTTGTTAATTGCAGCAAGTGAGGGGACGCTGAGGATCTTTTCCAAAGCAGTGTCTATCCAATTAGCAAAATTGTAGAATAAGCTAAGGGCACATGCATATTCATGTGGGGGCTTGAGCAGAGGGGAATTTAGCATAGAATTGGGGCAAAGGTTAACAGACTCCAAGCTTTAGTTGATTGGAGTCTCCGAAGGTCATAAAGGTCAACATCATCCTTCCTCGTGTTGAGACCAGCTTGGGGTCTTATCCTGTAGTTACCATCCTCTAGCTGGGTGGGGGCCTTAGTTCTTGTATAACAAGTCAAAGATCTGTATCAGATTGTTAAGTATATCCCTTGAGGAAAAACTAGGGCTCTGTTTTATCTCAACTGTTATTTCTTCACTGCTTTTCCTTTTTTCCTGCATTCTTTACTTCCCTCAAGATCATTGATTACAGAGACCTGTTCAAGGGCAAGCATTATGGTCAGGCTTAGATCACAACAATGCTTAGGCCTAAAATGGCTTCTCTTATGTCCAGAAAGCCATGCCTGGTTCTCTTTTTCCGGGGCCCCGTACCCTCTCTGATTACAGTGGACCTGGGATATAAATCCAGATCTTTCTGATTGCAAAGCCCACCTTGACTTGCATGCCACTTTCCCTTTTTTAAAATAGGGATTCAAAGGCAAAGGCCAGAGAGACTCCCCACTTCTACTTCTCTTTCTTCTGTCTTCTGAAAGCATGTTGGGGAAATAAGGGGGAGGGCAAGTTCTGAACCCCACCATTTTCCTAGACCTTAAATAGTATATTGACATATATTGCTGTACTGTTATCTTTTTAGGTAGTACTTTTTCCCACGTTGGTTCTCAGTTTCTTTAGAACCCTATTTTGCATTTCTTTGTACAACTTTTGTTTTACTAACTTGTATCAAACTGGTTTTTATATTCAGGAATTTGGGGGCAGATGTCAGAATATCCAGAATTAGCATTTAATCCTCTTTTGGAGTTTGCTTAACTAGCTAAATATGTGCTGCTTCCTCCATGAAAAGACATTGCTAACCTCCGTCTTAGCCCAGTGATTCTGAAACCTTGAAGCGCCTTTTACTCACAAAATACAGCTTCGCGGGCTTTACCTGGACCTTCTGAATCAGAATCTCTGGGGCTGGGGCCTGGGAATGGGTATTTTCATAAATGTTGGGAGATTTTGATGCAGTCACCAGACGTTGGGCTATGGGCAAGCCTCTGGCCTGGTCCAGCCTGGAGTCTGCTGCAGAAATCTTTGCCCCCCTGCCTGAGGTTGTTGCAGGAAGGGGGACCCCTTCCAGGGCCCGAGAGTGGGCTCTTGTCTAACACTCGGAAATGAATTGTCTGAGGGGACACATGTGCTGACAAAGCAAGAGACTTTATTGGGAAGGGGCACCCGGGCAGAGAGCAGTAGGGTAAGGGAACCCAGGAGAACTGCTCTGCCACGTGGCTCGCATTCTCAGGTTTTATGGTGATGGAGTTAGTTTCTGGGTTGTCTCTGGCCAATCATTCTGACTCAGGGTCCTTCATGGTGGCGTGTACATCACTCAGCCAAGATGGATTCCAGCGAGAAGGATTCTGGGAGGTTGGTAGGACATATTGACTGGTGTCCCCTCTCCTTTTGACCCTTCCCGAATTCTTCCGGTTGGTGATAGCTTGTTAGTTCCGTGTTCCTTACCAGGACCTCCTGTTGTAAGATAACTCATGCAAATGGTTACTATAAGGTCTGGCCAGGGTGGGCGGTTTCCGTCAGTGGTTCCCCTAACAAGGTCACATGACCTCCTGCGTCTGTTTGAGTGAGGACTTGGAGTCAGACTGAGCAGGGATCCTTTCCCGGCTCCACCATTCACAGTAAGAGTGATTCTTACCTGAGTAGCTGAGCTAGCTCCCCCTGTATAAAATGAGAACATATCCATCTGGGAGCAGAAAGGGATTGTGAGGAATGATGAGAAAAGAGAATATGGACCACCTGGCATGTGGTCAACCCTGAAGAGAAGTTGGCTCCCTGTCAAGATTTTTCCATCGGAAGTGTGGCTTTGTCCGGAACCATCCATACTATATCCGCAACCTTCCTAGTGACCCCATGTGGGGTTCCGCCTCTGGCTGTTGAGATTTAAGCTCTTTTGATTTGGAGGGCTAGAGATTGTTAAATTGTCTCAAGACAAGGGGGATTTGTGGCCAGGCCTGGAAAGTCCCTAGGCAGCTCTGGGGCACTGCCTTTTCAGGGCTCCAGCATGGATCACATAGACTGTGTGACTCTGCCTGTCTTTACGTCTCTGGTGACAGCCCTACTTCTCTCTGCTGAAGTGTCTCACTTCTCCGCAGCCGCTTGCTGTCCAGCTGCCCTCCACCTTGGTACATGCCATCCCCCCACCTTTACTTCTGTGAGGCCTCTCCAGCCTCCCTCCACACCATGACCTGTCAGCTCCTCTTTAACTCCCTTTCGCTCCCAAGTATTTCCCAGATCAGAGATCAGATTCCAAGGAGTGAATCAGTTTCACGCCCCAAAGAGCTGGCCACTCTCTGGATTGTATGCCTTTGGGTCAGGCCCTTTGCAAGGTGAGTGGGATCCCATCCTAAAGGAATGCAGGCCCACCCAACAGGCTTGGAAAGTGGAACGAGGACAACATCTCGTTTTGCCTGCTGTGTCTGGGGCCTGGGCCTGCAAAGCTGGCCCTTTCCAAAGTAGGGTGGCTTTCTAGTAGGGGAGGCCGTATGGTCTCAGTTCTCCTCCAGCAAGCTCTGCACTCTTGGACAAGTCAAAGCAAGGTAGTGGAGGTGGGAGGTGGTTAGCATCGCCTCAGAGGACTACTTTAAGTCTAAATCCTCCCAAGTGTGTTGGATTAGGAGAGCCAACTGACAACTCCCATTAGGAAGTAGGACTGTGTTACCCGGGTGTGAGGAACAGCAACTCTGGGTTGGGTCATCTGTCCTGCCACTCTGTCACAAACAGGAGGTTAAACTTGGCGCCTCAATGTCCTCATTTGTAACCTCTCTCCGGGTTGTTTTTGAGGATTCAGTGAGTTAATATGTGCTGCCAGAAGCAGAAGGAGCTGCTGAGCAGGGACTCCTGTGTGCTGCACTGTGCTGAGGATTCTCCTATAACTCTGTAGGGTCGGGGTTATTCCCGCTTTATAGACAAAGAGACAGACTCAGAGCTGTTGAGGAACTAACTTGCTCAAGGTCAAAAAGCTGGCGTGGAACAGCAGAGTTTTAAATATAGGTTGGCGGTGACTCTGTGCCACACCCAACCAGCAGGGTTGTAGTGATCACACAGGTAACAACTTGAAAGTCACGAGGAGCCATCCTAGCATCCAGAAGGCCTTTACCTAGAAAGGTGCTCAGTCCCCTCTGCTGAAAACAGGGTTCCACTCCCTGGTGTGGTCTGTCACCTGTGGATATCTCTATTGATTTTTTAAATGGAGCGTTCACTTCAGGGCAGCCCATGTTTAAATGTTCACACATGGATTGATTCCTTAGCTCCTGAGTACTACAGATGAATAAAAATTATGGTAGGGCGTCAGGCTCTGAGCCAGGCCAAGCAGGTTTAGCGATTTCCTAAGCCTTTTTTTTTTTGCGGTACGCGGGCCTCTCACTGTTGTGGCCTCTCTCGTCGCGGAGCACAGGCTCCGGACGCGCAGGCTCACCGGCCATGGCTCACGGGCCCAGCCGCTCCGCAGCATGTGGGATCTTCCCAGACCGGGGCACGAACCCGTGTCCCCTGCATCGGCAGGTGGACTCTCAACCACTGCACCACCAGGGAAGCCCCTTCCTAAGCCTTTTATGAGGAAAAGTGGATTTTTAAAAAGTCCTGTGTGCAGTGATTCATGGACTTTGTTTTCTCCTGTTGTGTGCTTTTTTCTATGAAAAAAATTATACTTTACGCGTCCCTGGAAAGGGAAATTTGTAGCTTTTTTGTTTATCAGAAATTTGTAGCTTTTTGTTTATCTCTTACTTGTCACCCGAGCCTTCCTGACTGAGCCTTCCCCAGGGGGCAGAGACTGATTTAAAGGCTGGAAAGGCAAGCTCTGGTGAGGCCCAGTTTTCTGACACCCCTCCAGCCACATTTTGGAACAGTGGGTTGTCACTACAAAGGGTTGTGACTAGAGTGAGTGGTAATTTAAAGCAATATGGGAAGCCCTGTAGCCTTGCGGCCTTCCTGCTTTCAGAGTCGTCATCACCATCATTAGGACGAACTGGTATAGCCAGCCAGTTCGTCCTTTGAGAGAGGCCTGTGCTGCCTCCTTTGCACAGTGAAGAGACTCTTTAGAATGCAGGAGACTGTGGAATCGGGGTTAAGAGCTCTGGCTTGGAATTCAAGTGCTATTTACTGGCTATGACGTTGGGCCAGGCATTTAGCATCTTTCAACCTGATCCCCATTTGTAAAATGGAATGAAAATTTGCTCTCTTACATTATAGGGTTATTGTGAGGATTTAACATGTTAACTGTATAGTGTTCCTAGCACGTTATCTGGTCGATAGTAAATGCACATTAAATAGTAGCTACTATTAGTTCTTGCAAATAATTGTGGCTCTTTTAATTTATAGATCCACAGAATTAGAGACGCACCTTTGAGGCCGTCGAATTCAATCTCTGCATCTACAAATGAGGAAATTAGTCTAGAGGGGAAGGGTTAGGGTTAGGGTTAGGGTTAGTCCTAGGTCAAGCAGCTAGTTAATGGCAGGACCAGGCCTGGAGGCCATGACTGATGCTCCTAGTGACTGCTCACACTTGTGCCATACCTACAATCCACCAAGGACTCATTGTAAATGCTGTTTCTGGGCCAGGTGTTCACTTCCTAGCAAGGCACACCTGGGGGATGGGGCAAGCCGAGATTGACCTAGGATGCTTTCATGTGGGTGGGGGTAGGTGGGGTTGTGACGAGACACAGTTATATAGTTTTGGGATCCTCCAGGGAAGAGAACTCACTCTGTAGAGTTCAGGAGACTCATTCTTCTAGACTTGAAATTCTGTTGCTTTTCGAGAACATGTCTCCCCAGGCTTCAGATAGGGATTGCCTCCAGGGAGGGGATGGCTGGGAGGGGATGTCTTGGAGTCGACTGGCTGCAAAAGGACTTCAACCTGATTTAGGATGTTTATTTTCTCTCCTTTAACAGGAGTTTAAAGAGTTGAAACAAACACGACAGATGGTAGTAGTTGGTACTGTGTGGCGGGAGTATTCAGTGTTTTCCTTTTCTGTATTTTCATTCCTCAAAATAAAAAAGTCAATCAGATATGCAGTGAGCCAAGCAATTTAAAGATAAATCTCTGACAGATACATACTTCAGAACAGTGGTGGCTTGTTTGTTTGGTTTGTTTGTTTGGTTTTTGTTTTCAGTATTTTGAGAAGCATTAATCCCTTTGAGAATCTGATGAGGCTAATGATTTTTTTGCTGAAAGAAAGAGCTTTCAAAAAATGTTTACAGAGAATGAGGACAATCTCTATGAGCTGATGTGGAGTGATTTGCTGCATATGTATTGTTAATTGTTTAGAAAAAGAAGCTACATGTAAAAGAGTATCTGTAGTATGCCATATTTTATAAAAGAAAATAAGGGATATTAAAAATACTCTTATCTGTTCATTTGTGGAAAGGAAGTACATGAAAGATGGACTGGGAACTAAAGAGATTGGTTACCTGCCTGGCGCTGGTGGGAGGGGGTAGGAAGGTGGGGGGGGATGAAAATAGGGATGAGGGGTGAGTGACATTTCTCTGAGCACACCTTCTCTGATAGCTTTGACTCTTAGAGCCCTGGTGATAGTAATTAAAAGTAGCCAGGATGTGGGGGACCCAAAATGGAACCCCAGCAGTTACTAATGAACTGACAGGGGTACAGATGAGTAACAGAGGCACAGGAAGGATGGGGAAAGACAACTGGAAACAATATTTTGAGTGGGTGCTGTAAGGCTAAAGACAAAAAGAACTCTACACAAATACTGTATTAGTAAATTTGTTTTTCACAGGGGTATGGCGTAGTAATTCTGAAACTACTTTATGTATATACAGAGATTTAACAAATACATAAATACATTGTAGATAATGAGAGCCAGGTTCCTCCCTGTCTGAGAAAGAAGTTACAAATAAGACAAGGAGGTAGGTTAGAACCAACTCTCAGTATGAACACATGACTTTTTAACAGATATGTGGATAGATACAGAAATAAATATAGGTGTGTGTATGTGTGTGGGTTAGTACACATATGTATATTTTCTAGCACTGTTCTGCTGAGACGATCTAGAAGCAATGATACCCCTGTAGCAATGAACCTACTTAGCACCCAGATCCTGGTTTTTAAGTACTATTCTGCAATGAAGGGAACCAGGGCTCTTTGGAAAAAGGGCTGATCCCAGGGCTGGGGCAGGTAAAATACAAGTGGCTGGAACACCTTTTGTTGTCAGAAGTAAAGAAGTGCTCCGAAGAGATTGGAGACATGTTGAGAGAACGCAAGAACCAACCCAAAGGAGCTCCCAGTGGCCAAATCTGGGACACTTGGAGCAACAAGATAAATAATGGAAGTACTGGATTACAACCACAGCATAAAATAGTTATCTATGAGTTACACCAATAGAAGTAAATAATTGAGTTAAGTAAATAACTGGGGATAAGGCCAGGCAGTACGTACACCACCCTGAAACCCATCCTCTGTAGCAGGGGTTGGCAAACTTTTCCTGTGAAGGACTAAATAGTAATGATCTGGGGGCTGCAGGTCATATGGTCTCTATCTCAACCCCTCAGCTCTGCTGCTGTGGTATGACAGCAGCCACAGAATACCTAAGCGAGTGGGCATGGCTGTGTTCCAGTAGAACGGCTTATGAAAACAGGCGGCCTGCAGGCCTAACTTTGTTGACCCTGTTCTAGAGCATGCCTGTTTTAGAAGATCTTTTAGAAGATACCAGTTAGTTGTTTTTAGCTATTTACAGACTAGATCTGATTGGGTTTGGGGGGTAGGAGGGCTACAGCCAAGACAGTTGTACCTGTATCTCTGACAATCCATACTTCTTGTGACTTCAGAATTGCAGATTCGGAAAGAGACCTCTTTTATTTTGTCTGTTCAGATTTTGTTTGTGTGTGCCTGTTCTGTATAGTGGTACGTAGTTTGGACTTCGTGCTCCGACAGACCTGGGTTGGAAGCTGAGCTTTGCTGTCCCTAGCTGTGGGACCTTGGACGTGAGTCGCTTAACTTCTCTGAGTCTCCATTTCCTCATTTGTAAAATAGTAATGTTACTACCTATGAGGACAGAATATTTGGATGAATCACTAAGAGAAAAGGAGTTGTTGTACCACATATTTCTCTCTGGGGGGAAAGGAGTGAGTCAGTTGAACAGTCTGTTAGAGGTTTAGTATTATAACCTTAGGATTTTGATTGTTGCACTCAGGAAGACCTCCGCATGGATGGCCGTGGCTGTGAAGACTACCGATGTGTTGAAGTGGAAACTGACGTGGTGTCCAACACCAGTGGGTCTGCCAGAGTCAAGCTGGTGAGTACTGTGGCCACAGTCTGTACCCAGGTGGAGGAATGGGTAGGCTCTAGGGAACCAGTTGCAGGCCCCTCTGGGCTTTTGGAGTGCATATTGTTCCAAGGGAAATCTAAGACCCAAGCCAAACTCTGGGAGGGGGTCTGTATACATCTGAAGGACCCCTCACCTTCTCAAAGGGCCGCTTTCCAAGTCCCGGCACTGATGCTAAGCGAGTCCCCTCGAGGCGTACATCTGGGAGAGGAGGGGGTGGTTGGGTGCCTGGCTGCCTGCCCTGAGTGAGGACCCTTCTTGCATGTGTCTGCAGGGTCACACAGATATCTTGGTGGGAGTGAAAGCAGAAATGGGGACGCCGAAGCTGGAGAAACCAAATGAAGGTTACCTGGAGTTCTTTGTTGACTGGTCAGTACTCTGCAGATGTTTTTAAAGAAAAATGCTTTAAAAGATAGAAGATTCAGAGAATTAACCTCTGGTTTCTTGTTGAGCCCACTTTTATTTTGTATTTAATCATCTTTCACCAGCCGGCAGGTATTTACTGAGTTCTCCTGTGTACCAGGCACTGGGAAATGTGAACGGAGGCCTTGGCTCAGGTCCTGCCCTTGTCCTAATCAGCTGGCCCTCACTGGGCTTCATTTTCCCTGTCTGAAAAAGGAGGGTGTCTGCCAGGCAGCCAGGCACATGGTAGTTATGAGAGTCAAATTAAATGATGTCCTGTTTCTCTTCCTGCTCTAGTTTTGCAGAAAACTTCTCATGACTTGCTTGGCAGAGCAGGGAGTAGGGCAAGCCAAGCAGCCTGACAGGCCGACGGGGTGGCAGCTGGGCAGGCAGTGTGGGTACTGGGAAAAGCAGAGACTCTGCAGTCTCTGCAGCCAGCCAGCCAGCCTTGTTGCTGGCTTCCTTCTCTGGCTAGCTGTGTGACCTCAGGCTAGTTACTCAGTCCCTCTGCGCCTAAATTTCTTTATCTAAAATATTGAGATAACACTACTGTTGTGATGATGAGGAAGCGAAGTAATGAAAATAGAGTGAGCATCCAGCACAACGACTGGTTCAGTGGACTTTCAAAAGTGTTCTTTCTCTCCCTCGTGTTACCTCCCCTTCTAGGGGTTGGGGCTTTTTATCGGGTTGCCAGCCCAGTCTCATCTTCTATCTGTAACTCCTCTTCTAGCTGGGTGGTGACAGCAGACCTTCTTGAGGTGGGTAAGGCTCTATCGGCTCATGCTAGGTGCAGGTATATAATATTGGTACTTTACTGGTAGGGGTGGCAAGACCACCCCTCACATTCAAACATTTCCTGAAAGGACTCACAGGACTTAGCATAGAGCATGGAGTTGTATTCAGAGCTATGATTATCACAGAAATGCAGCAACACGTGTGTGATGATTCTGCCTAAGAAAACGCATTAGAGACTCAGCACCAAGATTTTGATTGGGGCTGGTCACATAGGCACCCTCTGCTTTACACATACCAAAGTTCCAGACTCCCAGAAGGAAAGCAGGTGTTTAGCATAAACCACGTTATTTGCACAGTCTAGGCACAGGAGACCCAGTTTACTGTTGACTGAGTCTAGTCTGAGAGCCAAGTGCCCAGATGCCAGCTGAGGACCAACCTTGCAAGCAGACCCTTCTAAAGGTAGCAGCCTTACACCTGCAATGTCAGCCCTTTTCTGCAAAGATGGTAACCCACATTTGCACAGCGAGTTACAGTCTTCCAGTCTTCACTTCCAAACACAGAAATTGATCCTCACAACACTCCTGAGAGAGAGATGACAAAAGGGGTTCAGAGAGGGTAAGTGACTTTCCTGGGATCACACAGCTAGTAATGCCAGCTCAGGTCTATTCGCTGCTGAGTCTTTGCTCTTTCTGCTTCATGTAGCCTGCAGGAGCCAGCTTTAGAGGGATATCCTGCTTAGAGTTTTCAGAATGTGTCTGCGTTCATGTTTCTGGCCAGTTTTCCTTCCAGCCCATCCCTGCCCCGGCCCTGGCCCCTCCAGAGCAGTTTCCTCTGTTTCTGCCCAGCTGCTCTCAGCAGTCTGAGTTGTCCAGTGGAATCGGCCCATCCTTTAAGTTGCTGTGCATGATGGTGAACTTGTTAAGGCCTCCAACTTATCCTTCCTTTGCTCGTGGAGGAAGAAAAAAATGCCTCTCCTGCCTTGATCTGCCTGATTCGGTGCAGTAAACAGTCACTGAGGAGCAGACGCCATGTGTTAGGGGCTGTAATTGGCTTTCCTTTTCTTCCTCTTCATTATCCTTCCGCCTCATTCATCTGAGGCAGACCAAAGGCAGTCAGCCCAGCCACACCAAAGAGAGGGTGTTGCACTCAGATGCTTGGTGTAGGAGACACGTTTCATTGTGGCTCTGTGTCTGAACATGACTCCAGTTAGCCTGCTGCTGTTGACCCTTTCTTGTCCCAGCTGTAAGAGGGTGGCTCCAGGGTGAGAGGAGCCTTTGAGCTGCCTCTTCCCAAGATCTGGCTTCTAGAAGCAAACCTCTTTCTCCTGGCTGAGAGTGGCTGCCCGCTGGTCTCTTTTCCCCCTTTGTAAGTCTCAAGAGAACCTCACCAGGCCCAGAAACTCCATTTCCCAGGGAGTTCTCCTGAGTCTGTTTCTCAAGGTGGCACCCTTCGGCATCTTTAAGTGGCTCGGTGTGATCAGCCCAGCGGGTAGAATCACCACGAGAGATTCAAAAAACCCCATTTTCCTGCAAAGAAGAGCAGGTTACCAAGCACCACTGGCTGCCACCTTTATCAGAACCTCATTTGCATATTCAAGGAGCAACTCATAATTGTGTAAACAAATAAACCCCTTTATTTCAATCCAATGAATAGGAATGGCTTCTGGGCACCTGTGGCTATGCCCAGCCGTAAGGGTGCTGCCCCCAACCCCATCCGGGCCCCAGGCGTGGGGCCTCTGCTGGAGAGCTCAAGGCATGCACCCATCCACAGGCTGAAACAGAGTTGTTACCCAGTGGGAGGAAAGTTAATTGGTGGGGAGGGGGGGGCCTCCTGCCTGACTGAGCCCAGCTTGACTTAACTACTTACTAGCAACTTTCATGTTTTAATTATTTAAATTACCAGTGGTAATTACCAGAGAGGTCACAGAAAACGAATTGCTTTTCTGCTAATTCCTTCTACTTCTGTTTGTCTACTTGGAATAATATATGGAGCCTGGTGTAGACACCTTCGCCCACCCCAATGATTTTCCCTGGGTCTTAGAAATGATGCCCTTAGGAAAGGGTACCCATGACACAGACCCTGATCCCCATACCAGTGGAGGAGGAAAACCTTGGGGTTCCTGAGATCTGCTCCAGAGATGCCTGGCAGCACTTTGACTAAACTGGGAGCATACTCGGACCTTCTAACTCCTGTCTCTATGTCTTTGTTTTGTTAGTTGTAGCCTGAGAATAGGCCATTTTAAATAAGAAGCTTGAAACTTTGGGAAAAGATGGTTTCCATCTAAAGCCCAGAAGGTAAGAATTTAGTGAGCTGGTGTTTCACTCTGGTTACCACCATGTGGCAGACCATCAGGTCACTTCTTGGCTCTCTGGCCACCATGTTCATGGGTTTAGGAGCTGTGTTTGGTCTCTCAGAGAGGCTGCGGGTTGTAACTGGAGGAGGTGAGGAGAACACGTTTCGTTCATAGACATTTCAGCGTGCCCGGCACTTGTCACTTCTCTGGGATCTCAACTACTTTTAAATGTGACCACTTGTTTTTTTTCACTAATATTGAACTGGAAGCTTCAAGCCCTGAATTGGTGGGTGGAGCCACTTGATCTCTGTTCCTTACCTACTTCGTGCTGCTTGAAGGGGGCACCATTCTCGGCTGAAGGGCTGGGGGTGGGGGCAAAGGAGAGAGGCAACCTGCAGAAGTCATTTGAGGCTCGCTGTGCTTTGAATGTCTCCAGAGCTAACGATATAATTCTCCCAGGAACTGCAAACAAGGGCTTACGATGCAACACTCAGAATGTGCCACTGTTCCCATACCCATTTATAGGGAAGCTTTTGCAGGCTCAGAAGTGAGCACATGTGCTCCCTGAGGAATTGGGACCTACTTGGGGGCTAGATGACTAGAGGGGTAAGGCCCGGAGTCATCCCTGGCCCAGGTACCTACTAAATCACTTTTTCTGCCGTGGGCCTGGCCTGGCCTGGCTGTAAGCCTTCACAGATTTGCAGGCTAGATTGACAGCAAGGGAAACAACAATGGGCCTAGTGTCTGAAGTCCTGTTCCAGGTAGACATGGCCTTGATCTCAGCCTAATCCAGTTAAACCAGAGATGTGCCAAGCAGGAGGAGCACAGTCAGGAGGTTGGAGAACTGGGAGGGGCAGCGTTCCCAGGATTTTTATGTTTATCCAGCTCAATAAGCGATTTCCCAACAGCCCTGGAAGAGGGGCTGGGTCATACTTTATGAAGGATCTGAATTGGTTTTGGTAATTGTAATTATAGAAACCACTTGTTTTGTGCCAAAAACAAACAAACAAACAAACCAAACCCAAGTATATATTTCTCTACTGAAAGAATATATTGTGATGCCTGCGAACAGGAGTCTAGGATTACCAGCCTGCATTCTCTCGCTCTTTTTTTACTTGGCACTTAATAGAGAAGCTTTTTATTTAGGACTCCCTTGGTCTGCATTCGTTGACTCCAACATTTGTGGTCTAGTAATAAGTCCCAAGACCAGAGCACCCATTCATTACCTTGAGGCATAAGACAGACCCAAGGAGCGCTAACCTGACTAATGTTAGGCTACAAGCCAAGCATGCTGAATTACACATTCAGGGAGAGTCCAGAGCAGGAGCTTTCCGTAGTCTCCTGAGCATCTAAACCTTCCTTTCTCTGGCCACCAGCTATGCTGAAAGAGTTAACCTGTATTTTAAAAAGGAAAAAAAAGAAAAACCTTTTAAAATGGGAAAAATTTCCACTTTAAACCAGCCCAGTGTCAAAAAAAACCAATGGGGGGTGGTTTGGTAGGTAGATTATTTAGCTGATTGGCCTGGGAAGTTCTTAAACCATCCCTTCGGGCTGTTAGTGCGTCAATCCCCAGTAATAGCCCCTCCCAGGAGGATGTGGCCCACTGTAATCAGGGAAAGGTCAACATTTTAAGCATAAGCATCTCTGCCTGGATTTGTTTACACAATGGTCTATTTAGATGCACACTTAAAAGATGGGACTTAATGGCTTAGCGTTTAAATTAGAAACAGGTTGTCTTTT
Source organism: Lagenorhynchus albirostris (assembly GCF_949774975.1). Lineage (NCBI taxonomy): Eukaryota > Metazoa > Chordata > Mammalia > Artiodactyla > Delphinidae > Lagenorhynchus > Lagenorhynchus albirostris. Next base: position 42,436,802 of record NC_083104.1, on the reverse strand, counting down.
GCTAGCCCTGCAAAATAATGAACTTGGTCTCTAGTGACTTGATTATTTTACCATAAATGAGCTTCTTTTCATGGCTTAGTGCCCGAGTCTGGCAGAGGCAGTGAGGGAACAGTGAGGTTGCTATGACAGTAATGAAGTTTCTCATAGGGGTTTTAAATTGGGGTTCTGCTGGCTCGTAGTAGTAAGGGAACACTATGAGAGTAGCAAAGTTATTATACAATGATACACTCTTATTGTTTTAGGATTCATCTTACATCTATATTAGAATGGACCAGACAAAAGGGACACTTAAATATATTAGGTGAGGTTTCTTTCAGCATTACACAGACGGGGTGGGTACAGCCTTGAGCCTTCACATAGGTTTTGCTTTGCCTGGAATCCCCTTGGCGTTTCTGTGGTCTGACCAGCTTCTACTCATCTTCAGGTTCAAGGACTCCTATAACCCTCAACACTGGTTGACATCCCTCTTGACCCCCTACTCCTGTTTGCCCACTATCGTGTGACTCCCCCCAACAATTGGAATTGCTGACTTAGGGTCTGCATTTGCCTTGCTCAGTCTCTAGGTCTCCAGTGCCTAGCACAGGGGCCCGGGACCTTCCAGGTGAATGAGGACCAGAAAGCTTCAATATGTGATTTTGTAGAGACCATACTGAAACAACTGATTTCTTATCTTTCTAGGCCTTATTTATTACAATAAAATGATTACTGGAATGTTTGTATATGTCACAAGTGTATTAAGGATTTGTTTTCATTAAGCCAGAACCCTCAAAAATTTCCTGTTAAACACTTTAAGTAGTGCTTAGGGTGGCGAATGTCAAATGCTTGTTCATTCTTTGTTGAGGTGATTTGGCATAAAATTAAAGAGGCTAAAAAGGAAAAAGTTTTCTCTAGAAAAATGAAGTAAAAGAGAGAACCTAATATTTAAATCAGCCAACAGTCTTATTTTCCTGCTTTTCAGTACCATGATAATCTAAAGTTAATAACATAACTCTGACATACTGTTATATATATATATCTTCTAAATCATTCCAGGAAAGTTATTGTACCTACATTGTGGTTTTTGTTTTGAGAGTATCATATCATCATCTAGGGATGGTGTATATAATGTAACCCCTCTGTAGGCCAGACTGATTCTCTAGGCCTCTCTGGGCCTGCCAGAGAAGTCTTTATTATACCCTCAAGATATGAGTGTTCGTTATTACTGGCTGAGGTTCATCTTACCAGCGTTCCTGTTTCTCTTTGGATAAATATGGCTTCTGTAGAAGTCAGTGGGAACTCCCACCACACACACTGACACATCCGGAACATGGTCCTGGCCTGGCTCATTGCGTGTGTCTAGAGGCTGGAAAAGTGTCAGATGTATCCTTTCCTCATTTCAGTGACTTTCCTCATAGTCCTGGTTCTTCCAGCATCCCCCAGGGAAACTGGAACAAAGCCTGCCCTTTTGCTCTTTGCATTCGACGAGACTCACCCCTTTTCTGTTGCCCTTCTATATAGTTCAGCCAATGCTACCCCTGAATTTGAAGGTCGGGGAGGTGATGACCTTGGCACAGAGATTGCTAACACCCTCTACCGGATATTTAACAACAAGAGCAGCGTCGACCTGAAGTCCCTGTGCATTAGTCCTCGGGAGCATTGCTGGATTCTCTACGTGGATGTGCTAGTAAGTATCACATTGCTATACTGGCCATACTCTACCTTTGTTGGAAGCCAGTTGGCCTACTTTCCTCCCACTGCTTTTTCCGTCTTCAGTTGAATGCTTTCAATTTCCAGGGTGAGGTTAGTTGGGAAAAGATTGGTCTCCTGTAATAATTTTTAAATTAAATACAACATAGTAGTGCAGGTATAATGCCATCTTACAGTAAAGTTACAGTCATGTCATGGTTACACCTAAAATTATCCACAGAGGCTGTCAGGGGAGAAGAAAACAAGAGATGCTCTCCAGATGGTGCCAAACAGAGTTGATGGGCAGAGTTTAGACAAGAAGGATAATGGAAAGATGATGAGCTCTTTACATGCATTTTCATGTAACCCTTACAAATGTTTTGTGAGTGGGCACTTGTTTTCCCCATTTATAAGCGAGGGAACTAAGACACAGAGAGGTCAAGTAACTAGCCCAGGAGGTCTCAGCTTGTGAGTAGTGGTACTGGGCCTCAAAGCCAGATCTGATTAGTGCCAGAGCTGGCTCGTGACCTCACCAAGCCATCCTCCCTCGAAAACACCCTGTAGCCCAGCTACTCTGAGTCCCTCGTTTCCCGAGTGAGGCCCCTGAGGCCCTGCCACCTCCCTCCTCCAGAGTCTGCGCCTGCAGGAGTCTTTCTAGTCTAGCCCTCCATTTCCTTCCTGGTGCTTCCCTCTCAAATACTCGTCTGCCCAGTTTTTGGCGATTGGCAGTAACTTTTCTTACAGCTGTGATTACTTTTGCCAGTCTCTTGTTCATGTACAGGCTTTTGTTGGGTCTATTTTATTCCTTTTCATTTAATTTTATGAACCTTGAGATTAGTGGCTACATCTTCCACTTCATATTGAGGGCACAGGGCTAAGCCAGTGACCAAACAGGTTCTTTAATGAATCTGAAGATAAAGCCCATCTTGTGGACTGATAGTGAACTTCATGCGAGGAACAGCCCAGCTGTCTATAATTGTCGGCCCTGCATGAAACAGGGCAGGGCTTTCTGGATACTTTTAAATTAATTTGATAATAGATGGGCACAGCTAACCCAAAGAGAGCAGTGCTTACTATTGTCTAGCAGGTTAGGGCTGTTCTGAATGCTGATGCTAATGGGTAAAAATAGTGAAATTACAAGTCCATTTGCTTCTTCTCATCTCTGGTAAGCGGGATGTATTTGTAGTTTGATTCCTACCAAGCAGGTAGTTTTACACGTCCTGGTTTTGAGGAGGCAGGAACTGGCAGCCTACAGTCATTACCGATAAGAGTCAGGCTTCATAGCTGCCCAGGGAGGTGCAGCCCTGCACACTTGCCGTTTGGTAGGAGGCTGGCCTGGTGAGGGGGCCCGATGCTCTTTTGATTCAGGCAAGAAGCCTGTTCTCTCAGTGCAGGCTCTTGAAAAACTGGTGAACATCATAGGGACGTTATCTCAGCTTAGAACCAGCATGCTTCTTCCATGAGCAGGGATATGTGGTGAGCAGGAGTGTCTCGGGTGCATTGTGTCTTGGTCACCTGCAGGCCTTTCTTTCTTTCTTTTTTTTTTTTAATTTTTGGCCACACCCTGCAGCAGGTGGGACCTTAGTTCCCTGGCCAGGGATTGAACCCACGCCCCCTGCAGTGGAAGGCAGAGTCTTAACCACTGGACTGCCAGGGAAGTCCCAGGCCTTTCTTTTTAAGACTTTTTGCATTTGGATTTCTTCTCTAATATTTTTTTAAAGGTTTTACTTATTTTGGAAGAAGATGTGAGCTTTTGAAATGTTGTCATCTTCAGAAAAGTTTTTAATGAATTAGAAAAGCATTTTAAAAATTATATTATTAATGAGGTAGATTACTTTTTGTCATTCACATAATTGCTTTCTGCCTTGGTGGGAACGTACTTCATGCATGTGAGGTAGGAGATAGGCTTTTGTTTGGGGAGTAAGTTTTTGTCCTACATCTAAAAATACATTGAATACATTGAGTCCATGTTGAAGCAAAATGGTGGAAATCCAGTCCTATCACTGGGATTGCAAAAGATGAATCTCCTGTGATTTATTTTTACCAACTGGTCTGGGTAGTCCTCAGGCAGAGCCCATCTTTCAAACAAATATCCACTGGGCAGCCTTCCATGCTTTCATACTTTTATTGCAGGCACAATTACTTGAAACCTATTATAGTCAGATGATCCACCTGTTTCCAGTATTGGTTTTTTCCCCAGTTGCATTATTTTATGAGAGTAGAAATTTACCATCATGGAAACTTCATTCATCTTTGCTCTTCATAGTTCTTTAATGGCATACTTTTTACCCCAAGTGGGATAGCTTTGGACTTCATGGCACTGACGGTGTACAGGCGACCTTTGGTGGGGAGGTGGGTCACAAGGCTTGTCTTGCGAGGGGCCCCAGGAGTGGTGATGAGACCCGCATGTGGTCTGTGGCACTGGGCATGGGAGGGAAGGTGGAGTGGAGGAGCCACTGCAGCACCCGGCAGTGGCTGTGTGTGGTGCCAGGAGGTGCTCAACACGGGTGTCTGAGAGGACAGTGCGGGGAAACCCAGGAGGAGCAGGATTTTTGTGGGGAGGCAGGTTTTCTACTTGGTACGCTGTACTTCCTAGCAGTATGGTTTGGAGGTGTACCTTATGAAAAGAAGGCCGTCATCCTCAGAGGCTAACAGAATAAGTTGTCTTGTTCCCCTAAAAGAGCCATTGTTGTATTTGTGCATCTGATGTTGTATTTGTGCATCTGACGGGAGGTGCATCTGTGACCAAGTGTGTCTTCCTTCCCCTTCCTCAGCTCTGCTCCTGCCCCACCTCTGTTACAGGAGGGGTTTTCTCCTCAGCGAAGGTGGACAACTATGACCTCTCTGGGACCACAGTCCAGTCTCTCTGTAACGCTAGTTGTCCGGCACCTCCCCGTTTCCTCCCAGCTCGCGTAGGCCTGTTCAGACAGCCCAGTCAGGCTGCTTTGGGTCTCCACATCCCCCCCGCAGTCTCCCCCTGCTTCTTGGCTGTGCCGCTGTGTTTAGCAGAAAGATTCTAGCTAGGCTGGGCCTGCTTGGCAGGAAGAGAGGAAGGTAGGGCCTCTGAGCACCTCTTATGTGCCAGGGATGTAGGGATGTGATCTCATTTAGTCCTCATGGCCACCCTATAGAGAAGCATGGCTTTGCTTCACTGAGGGGGAAACCGAAGTTCGGAGGACACCTGGCCAGCAAGCGGCCGAGAAGAGTGTCAGACGCACGCTGCCCGGCCTGGGTTCCTTGTCGTGCGGTACCCTGTGAGGAGCCAGGCAGGCAAGCTGAGGCCTGGAGTTGGGTGCCTGCCCTTCGGGGGCCCCTCAGCAGATACTTAGGGTTCAGCATTCTGCCCTCTCGATTTCATCTTTTGGTGATAAGCCAGAATGTTGAAAACCAGTGTTTGTGTCCGGCCTTAACGGGACGTGGTGCAGGACAGTAGAAAGAGCTCTGACTGGCCGGCAGGCCCCTGAGCCCACCTGTCAGGGAAGGGTTGGCCGAGGTGCTCTCCAAGTCCTCTCCAGCTTGGAGGCCTCACAGCTGCTAGAGCAGACGTCAGCATTTATCTAGCACTTCCCTTGCATAAAGCAGATACTGTGGGCAGCAGAGTGTAAAACGGTGGTCTTCACCCCTGGCCAGTCATCAGGACCACCTAGGACCTGGAGTAAAAAGCAGTTTCCAGGCCCTCACCCTGCATTGTTAATAAGCTCCCTGACCCTGCACAGCCAGGGTTAGGAACCTGGGCTGTCAACAGGGAAGATGGAGAACATGCAGATGCACTCAGACAGTCTGTGAGGACAACAATGGGAAGATGAAAGAGCAAATTAGTATTTATCTTACACTTAGCTGACGCCTACTATGTGCCAGACACACTTCTAAGGGCTTTACAGATACTAAGTTGTTCAACACTTCTGGGAGATCGTGTGACTTTCACCCTCCCTGAGGCCCAGAGATGTGAGGTCCCACCCCGGGTTATTCAGTTACCCAGCAAAGATAGGAATCAAACCAGACTGTCTGGCGCAAGAGTCTAGCCAGAGGTGGGGGCCGTGCTGTAGTCTGTACTTGAACCAGGGTCCAGTTGCTAGACAAACAAGCTGCAGTTACAAAGCCAGTTGGTAATACAGGCTGGGGGATCATATTCTAATAAGCAGTAATTATACCAGGCTGTAGGAAAGATGGTGTCTGCACTGGAGGTTTGCCCAGAAAGCTTAAAGACGGGAATTAGAGTTTGCACTGGGTATGAATGAAGTGCATGAGACATACCAGGTGTGGTTGTTGATTCTTAGTAGAGTTTGGAAGACCTGGGTTTAGGGCCTGCCTGTCTTCCATAATCACCAGGCTCCTCCTTCCCAGCAGCCCTTCCTCCTGGGCTCTGAAGATAAAGGAATGAACAAAACCAACAGGGTCCAGCCTCACGAGTTGACAGTTCAGATGAAGAGGAGATAGACTCTATAAACAAACACACACGGACGTACACAACTTTTCTTTCTACACGTGACTTCCTCTCCTCTCTTCCTGTTGGCTTTATTCCATAACTCAGGCCAAGGCTTCTTTAAAATAAGGAAGAAGGATGTGTTGCCTTCCTCTTAATAATGCGCTGTAACCCTCCCTGTTCAATGAGCGCACGAGTACAGTCTACACTTTTGCTCATGGGCGAAAACGTGTGAAAGACCTTAGTTGTTACTACGCTTAATGTAGAACAGGGAGTGTTAGGTGTTTGAGCATCAGATGTACGTAGGTAATTACGTGCAGTAGTAACTGCACTAATCAACATGGCCCTGGTGGCAGCTGCAGCATCAGTGGCCACCATTTTTTACTTGTTTGGAGGCCAGGCATATGTTAGCAAAGATGAGGGTAACACTTGCCAAGTGCAACTGAGAGTTACCTGGGGCAAAACGCAGGTGATGATTTCCTCCTTCAGTGCAGGCCTGACTGGCTGAGGAGCTGCACCACAGGCTGAGGCCTCTGAGTGGTGGTACCACAGCCAGGGCAACAAGGCAGCGCGTGCTGTTAGGGTGAAGAGCCAGTGTGTGTCAGTGAGCCAGGAGAGCAGCCACGCGTTCTTGTCTTTGTAAACACTTGGTTGGCACTTCTCAGGAACCAGTGTCCTTTACTGGGGATAATACTTAAAGTAACAAATGATGCTACCTTCTTCTTCTCCCCCTCACTCCCCGTCTCCCTTAGCTCCTGGAATGTGGTGGAAATTTGTTTGATGCCATCTCCATTGCTGTAAAGGCTGCGCTCTTCAATACAAGGTATGCCTTCCTGGAAACAGCCCCCTGGGCCCGTGGAGAACCTGAGCAGCCACCTGTGATGAACCACTGAGGGCACTGCTACTGGAGCTCGTAGGAGAAGATAACAAGGGGTTTCAGCATTGACAATGGTGGTATTTAATTTTAAGCTTCAGAAAACAGATTTTATAAGTTATAACTAAATATATTTCTGTATTTATTTTTTTGGATTATTATTTTCATAAGTAAACATGTACCATATAGAAAAATATTAGAAAACTACAGAGCAGCAAAAAGAGTAGAAACCAGAGACACAGTCAGTTTTCCAAATACTGTCACTAGATAAAGCTCCATGGAGACAGGGGTTTTGCCTGTTTTGTACTCTGCTGTCTCCCCAGCGCCATAAACAGTGCCTGACACATAATCCTTGATTGGACACGTGAATGTTCTCAAAGCAGGGTAGCAGCCTGCTGTTTGGTTTAAGTTAAGAGCGGGAAATGATGATGCCACTGTGGTTCAGCTTCCCAGACAGGCTGTGTAGCAGAGGACATGGCACTAAGCTTTCTTGGAGTTGACATTCCCTCTGACTGTTTGATGATACGGCCTTTTCCTTCTCTATGCACAAGGTTCTTTGAGGAAAGTTTGCAGCATTTGAAAATAAATATGTGGAGGAGGGTGTTCATTCCATGAGAGAGCTTACATTATGGTAATGGGGGGTCCTGGGGTACTTGAAAATGAGGATTAAAACTTCTAGGGATATAGCCTAAGGAATTAATTGGATAAGTGAGCAAAGATATTATTCGAAGATGTTTATCACAGCTTCTTTGTAGTGATGAGAAGTTGGAAACAACCTGAATGTCCCAACATAGGGGATTGAAATCTACACAGCAGCATATTTAGTATGTCTGTAAATATATATATCCCCAGATGGTCATTGTGGTTATTTTCCAGGGCTCAAATCATGGGTGATTTAAAATTTATCTGTATTTTAGAGTTTTTATGTGGTGAATTTAGACTACTTGCACAATTTAAAACAAAACAAACAAAAACAAAGATAAATAAATGTAGGTCAGAAATTGCAGGATGGAATATTTGCTGAGAATGAAAGCTATAGAGTCCCTTAACCCTAGCTGTGCCACTAGACTCCTGGCTGACACTAGTCAAGGGTGGGCCTGGCACTTGTGGCCACTGTGAGGGCTCAAGTACCAGATGCCATCAGCAGCAGCCTGGGCTTGGGCTCCGTTGGAGAAGAAAGGAAGTCGCCATCTGTTGTACCTCAAGCGTCAGAAATTACTTCCTGTCTGCCAGCTGGTTTCCATGGGCACCAGGGCAAAAAGGGAGAGTAGAACCAGATGAGGCGGTTTGGCTGTGGGGGAGGTGTTGGGCAAACTGTACATCAGGATGATAAACCCAGCTGCTCAGGATGGGGAGGACACCTGTCATGGCCATAGCTGCAAGTCTCATTCCCAGAGCAAGAAGCGGGCAGCAAGGGATGCGGACTCAGCAAGGCACTGGGTCCCTCTAGTGTATGGAGAGACCTTTGGTACAGCCAGGGCCTTTTAGAAGGGTAGAGGCCATTCTCTCGACAGTATCCTCTAGCCCTTCTGCTGAACCATATTGTGGCCAGAGGGTTGGGAAGGGGTGTGTGTGTGTCTGTGTGTGTGTGTGTCTGTGTGTGTGTACGCTTATTTTTTACCATGCCAAAATTCAAACTGGTTACCTGATTTGGTCAAATAGGATATTACTTAGTACTTACACCCTGGGGGCCCCTGACATGGAGACTTCATCCAGGGCAGACCCTGGCAGGACTCCTTAGTCCTTGTGGACATTCTCTGGCTGAAACTCCTTTGCTCTGGACGTTGGCTTGTGTAAGGATGGCCAGCAGGCTGAATCATAAGGGTCTTTTGTTAGAGGCACAGGGAAAAGCACCAACACTGTTTCTATAACAGTAGCTGGCTGGACCACCTCTTCCTTCCTGGCTCCACCCCACACTGGAATGAACTGACTTTATGGCTCAAATATATTTTCAGCACCCAGCTCAAGAAACAGAACACTGCCAGCCCCCCAGAAGCCCTCCCACCCTGTACCCCCATGCAAGTCGCTATACCCACGGAGGATAACCACAGTCCTAAAACAATAGATTGGTTGGTGCTTGATATAAATGGAATCATGCAGTGTTTTCTCTTTTATGTCTGCCTCGTTCACTGAGCATTATGTTTTGAGACATCTGTATTGTGGCCTGTAGTCATACTTTGCTTTTTGCTGTAGGGTGTTCCACTGTGTGAATATGCCACAGTTTATTTATCCATTCTTCTGTTGATGGATCTGAGTAGTTTCCAGTTTTGAGCTATTGCAAATAATGTTAGTAGGTAATGCAAAACAGCTTTCCAAAGTGCTTTTACCAAATGATACTCCCATTAGCAGTGTATAGCGTCTGAGTTGCCCTGCATCTTTGCCAGCCCTTGGATTTCTTTTTGTGTTTTTAGTATTAGCCGTCCTGGTGGGTATATCTTGGTATCACATTTTAGTTTTACTTTGCACTTCCCTGATGAATATTTAAGTTGAGCACCTTTCTGGCAATAAACATAGCCAGTATGTTTATTGGCTATGTGAATAGCCTCTTTCATGAAGTTCCTGTTGAAGTCTTTTGCCCATTTTTCTGTTGGGTCGTGTTGACTTTCTCTTATGTTTGGTAGGAATTCTTTATGTAATATGTTAGTTTATATACACATACACACACAGAGAGAAATATTTTCTCCACTCTGGATTATCTTTTAGTTTCCAAATAATGCCTTTTAATTATTTATTTATTTAGGCTGTGTTGGGTCTTAGTTGCAGCACGTGGGATCTTCATTGCGGCATGCGGGATTTTTAATTGTAGCATGTGAACTCTTAGTTGTGGCATGTGGGATCTAGTTCCCTGACCAGGACTTGATCCCGGCCCCCTGCACTGGGAGCATGAAGTCTTAGCCATTAGAGCACCAGGGAATTCCCCAAATAATGCCTTTTGACAAACAGAAGTTCATAATCTTAATATATATTATACACACACAGAGAGGCATATCTTGATTTTTTTTTTTTTTTTTTTTTTTGCGGTACGCAGGCCTCTCACTGTTGTGGCCTCTCCCGTTGTGGAGCACAGGCTCCGGACACGCAGGCTCAGCGGCCATGGCTCACGGGCCCAGCTGCTCCGTGGCATGTGGGATCTTCCCGGACCAGGGCACGAACCCACATCCCCTGCATCGGCAGGCGGACTCTCAACCACTGCGCCACCAGGGAAACCCGGCAAATCTTGTTTTACTGCACTTCACTTCATTGTGCTTAGCAGATACTGCGTTTTTTACAAATTGAAAGTTTGTGACAACGCTGCGTTGAGCAAGTCTATCAGTGCCATTTTCCCAGCAGTATTTTCTCACTTCATGTCTCTGTGTCATATTTTGATAATTCTTGCAATATTTTGGACTTTTTCATTATTCATATATTTGTTATGGTGACCTGTGATCAGTAATCTTTGATGTTACCATTGCAAGATGACTACGACTTGCAGAAGGCTCAGATGATGGTTATCATTTTTTAGTAATAGAGTCTTTTTATATTAAGGTATGTGCATTGTCTTTTTTTTTTTTGGTTTTTTGTTAGATAAAATACTATTGAATACTTAGTAGACTGCACTATAGTGTGAACATAACTTTATATGCAAAAACTTCGTGTGACTCACTTTATTGCCATAGTCTGGAACCAAACCTGCAGTATCTCCAAGATGTGCCTGTGTGTGTGTGTGTGTATTCAATTATAATATAATTGAATCTGTTATTTTTTTTCTCCCCTTTACAGTGAGTACTTTCTGTCCTATTCAATAAATCTTTGTCTACTCTAAGGTCTTGAAAATGTTCTTAGTTTTTCTTATAAAAGCTTTATTGTTTTATCTTTCACCTTTACATCTGCAGTCCATTTGGTATGTGTATGGTGAGAGGTCGGGATCGGGATTCATTTTTGGATATCTGGTTGACTAAGCATCATTTTACATTTTATTTTTTAAATTTATTTTTTTATTGAGGTATCAGTCATTTACAGTATTATAGTAGTTTCAGGTGTACAACATAGTGATTCAGTATTTTTATATGTTATACTCCATTTAAAGTTATTATAAAATATTGGCTATATTCCCTGTGTGGTATAATATATCCTTGTACCTTATTTATTTCATTCATAGTACTTCATGCCTCTTAATCCCCTACCTCTTTCTAGCCCCTCTCCCTTTCCCTCTCCTCAGCATCATTTTTTTTTTTTCCGGCCATGTGGCATGCGGGATCTTAGTTCCCTGACCAGGGATCGAATCTGGGTCCCCTGCAGTGGAAGCGTGGAGTCTTAACCCCTGGACCGCCAGGGAAGTCCCTCCCTAGCATCCTTTTTTAAAAGACCTCCTTTCCTCACTGCACTCAGTGTCACTTGTACACTTTTGGCAGGGCTGACACGGAGCTCAGGCATACCATGACTTCATCTTGTGAGGCACAGGGATTCCAACTCAAGAAAAAGAAGTTATCATCCTTCCTTTCAGTTAGTGGGAATTTTAATTGTGCTTCTGCTTCTAGGATACCAAGAGTTCGTGTTCTGGAAGATGAAGAGGGCTTGAAGGACATTGAACTGTCTGACGACCCCTATGACTGCATCCAGCTAAGTGTGGAGAATGTCCCCTGTATCGTCACCCTGTGCAAAGTATGAGCTTATATCTCATGGTTTTGTCTTCCCTGTGGATCTCCTTCAACCCCAACCCGTTAAGGTTACCTAATAGATTGAGAAGTTATAGTTTCACAACCCATATAGTAGTCTTAACCCAAATCAAATAATTTTGTTATATTAGAGACCACTACCATGAGCAGCTCTTTCTTTTCTTTTTAACTGGAAGATAATGGCTCTGGTCCCAGGAGCACACGAGTGGGTTCATAGTAACAGTAGCCAGAGTTTGCTAAGCCCCTTCTACCTACCAGGCATTTCACCAAAACACCCTGAATGCATATTTCCTTTAATTCTCTCAACTCTATGGTGTCTATGCTGCTTGAGTAGTAAAAGGGTGGTTGAAAGGTGGACACTGTCCCCTCTGTGGCCCTAATGTCCCCATCTATGAAATAAGGGGGTTGAAGCAGGGCCTGGGTGCCTAATACAAGTGTGGGTTTTCCATTAGCACTGAGGCCTGTGGAGCATAACACCTGGCTGATGCTGATGTGTAACTTGCACCTCCCAAGGCTGTACAAAGAGGCCTGTTTTGGCTGAGATTGTCGCTGACTCCACGCAGGATTCGTTATATAAAAATCAGACTGAACTGGTCGGGTTTAATTCCACCAGAATCGCTTCACCCAGGCTCTGGTGAAGCATTGGGACGACTGGAGCCACCTGCCCTTGACTCATTCTTGAGCTTGTCCCTTAGCATGGGCCCTCTTGATTCATCTTTGTCATCAGTGAAACTTCCAGGGGCCTGTTAGAAACCCCCTGGTTGGCCTCTGACTTGGAAGGTCTCTGAATTATAATGCCAACCACCCTTCCCCCTACCCCATATTTCCATTTCATGCTTCTGTTACACTGGTTACACAGTAGCCTGTGATAGAGTGATCGAACGGTACTTCAAATATTTTCCATATGAGCAGGAACTAAAATAAGACCCAAATGGGAGATAAAGGTTCTTTGCTGGTGTAGATATTCCCTCCATGAGGCTCTCAAAAGTGGGGATCTGGGATGTGCGTTGCCCACCCACGTGCACTGCTGCCTGACTTTGCAGATTGGTTATCGGCACGTGGTGGATGCTACTCTTCAGGAGGAGGCCTGCTCCTTGGCCAGCTTGCTGGTGTCCGTGACCAGCAAGGGAGTTGTGACATGCATGAGGAAAGTGGGAAAGGGCAGCCTGGACCCAGAGAGCGTCTTCGAGATGATGGAGGTGAGACTGGTTCTGAAGCAGGTGCTTGGACCTGGCTGGAAGTATTGGCTGCCTCCTGCCTCTTGGTCACGCTGTGGGAATTCTCCCCATTGACCCGCTTCACCCCAGGCTTGGGGCTTGGAGAGCAGCTGGTATGAGCCAGATGTCGCTGAGCTAGCTGAGGGTGGTGGCAGTGAGGGCTCTGGACCAGGAAGTGGCAACCTGCTCATAAGAGTCTCTTATCCTTTCCCTCTCTCATCCTCAGTTCCACATTTCTGAATGAGAATATTGGACTGATAATGTGAAGAGTCCCTTGTAACTCCCAAATCCCAAGTTTCTGTGATTTGATGAGGGAATTGAAATCCTGGCTGACTGCTTCCCATCCCTTGAAGGGAGTGAGTGGAGGTGGAGCCAGGGGGCTGAAGGATGGCCATCTCCCCATTCTTCGTGGGTCTGGAAGTGTTTAAGTGGAGATGAATAGGAAAGGTGGGAAATCCTCTTGACTGGCAGATTGCTCCCCTCAGGTCTCCTCAGGCCTGGCAGCACCACTAGGGTGCTTTCCAGCTGCTCTGTACTGATTGGTCGACAGGTCTGTCCCCCACATTGGCCTGGAAGCCCCTCTGCGGCAGGGACCAGGTCATGCTGACCTGTGTCTTTCCAAACCTTCCTTCCCTCGTGTCCACCTTGACTTTCCAGAAGTCTTTGAGGACTTTGAGACTGACAGACTGACTGACTGACTGAATTGCCAGGAACAGAGTTAGCCAGCCCCAGTTTTTTGCTTTAGTTAACCACTGCCTCACAACACATGCCCAGAGGTCATCTATACTCTTCTTTCATTTCTAGAAATAGTGACTTCTCACTATTGTGCACTTAATGTCTGTTGTTATTTTTGTCATCTTACTTGAAAGCAAAAAATTGGCCTTGTGTATAGTGTTGAGGGCCCAAGCATAAGCTCTGAAGACAGACTGCCCGGGTTGCAAATGCGGGTTCTGGGCCACAGTTCCCTCATCTGCAAATGGGGATAACAACAGTAGTAGTGCCTGCTGCTGCAGGTGTTGTGAGGGGTGGGCAGGCTGAGTGGAGGGGAAGCACGTGTCAGAGCGTCTGACGTGTCGTCAGTTTGCAGTAAGTGTCAGCTCCTACTCTGTGCCCCATTAAGCACCCTGAGTTCAGGTGTCTCCAACTGTGCATGGCAACAAGGGTTCTTCTTAAACAAAGGCTCTTAAAAAGCTTTATAATAAGTTCGACCAGAGGCCTCTAGATGAGTGGGTCTCAAATCTTGTTTTCGAAGGAATTCCCCCCCATCCCCCCACCAGGAGAGTTTGATGAGAATTGCAGTTATCTAAACAACAACAGAAACAATAAATGATAGTTAACGTTTATTGTGTGCTTACTACGTGTCAGACCCTGTTTTTAGTGCTTTAAATAATATCGTGTCATTTACTCCTCAACAACCCCGTGAGGAAACTGTTGTTACCCTTATTTTTATAGACGAGGAATTAAGGCACGTAGAGAATAAGGAACTTGCCTACAGGCTTCACAGCTTGTAAATGCAGGAGCTAGGATTCAAACCTGGACTGTGTGCCTCCAGCCAAGAGCTATTTTAACCTCATAAACCAGGTCAGCCATGGATGGGTGGGAGAACCAGAGTGCTGTCCAGTGAGCTGGGCTTCGTCTTCCCCTGGGGCTCGGGAATGAGGTCTGCAGACCCTGCTCAGAGGGACCATGGCCCTGAGGCCCTGTCTCACCATTTGCCTCACACGGGGAGGCAGCATTCTGGAGATGCCGCTCATGGTAAAGCTTAGAAACCCAGGTTGTTGTGCGGCTGCCACCCCCAACCCCTGCAGTCTCTTTCCTGCAAGTCCAGGTTCAGACTTCTCAAGTCCTGGTGTCCTGTCTGTCTCATCTCCTCTTCTGCTCTCCCTGCCTTCATTCATGTGAATAATCAGTTCCTCTACTCGATCAACTTGGACATTTTTTCTTTTTTCTAACGTCATGATAAAAATCTTCCCAAAGTCACTTTGGACCTTAACCCTGACTTTGCATTTCACAGAACTGATCACTCCCCAGCCTGTAGACTGAGATCTTCTCTTCATATGAGTTTTCCGTAATTCTTAAGAGTCTCGTCCCTTGTTATAGTCAGGGGTCAGGGGAGAAGGCACACAGCCCTAGGGAGAATCCACCTATGACTAGGAGGATTGGGGTGGGGGTCAAGGCCTGGGTGCCTTTCTCCCTGACATTGTTGGGAATGGAACCAGTGGCACAGGTGAAACTAAAACTGCTCTGGGAACGTGGAAGGCTTGATGAAGAGACTTGCAGTTGGGTCACTGTATTCTTAACCTGATTCATGGGATGGAAAAACAGTTGCCTAAAGAAAGATTTTTGTTGTATAGTTGGGTTTTTTTTTTTGCCGGGGCCCCCTTCTTTCTGCTGTGTAGGAAATCTGTGGGTTGTCTGACCTCCTGACCTGTCTTGATTCCAACATTTCACGCCTTTAGCATCTCTGCATGTCAGTAACATCAAAGACTATCTGGGTATTGACTTTGGTCCTATCTGAGCAGGTCTCCTTTGGTGGCAGGTGAATTAGAAACTGCTTGTTAACATGGGTCCTCAGCACCATCTGTTCCTTCATCAGACAGATTTTTGGATTCACTTGGCCTCCCCATGCCTTCTCACTGCAGCACAGTGGCTGTAACCAAGACCTGATTGGGTTGACAGTTTTGCTGCTTCTATTAGCAGCAGCTAAGGACTGAGGCAGCCTTTGCTGCTTGCTGCTTTGGGGTTTGCCTTCTTCTTCCTTTTTTTTTTTTTCCTTTTTCAAAATGGAGGTTTTTCCAGAATGCAACTACTATGTAGTCGGGGTTTGGGGTTTGTTTTTATACTGACTTGTTAATTAAATAAAAGTCCTGTAAGGCAGATGGAACGCGTGCAGCTTTACAATGGCTAGCTGGCGGGGAGCTTCTCTTGGTCAGAGTGTGTGTGCCTCACAAGCGGGCCTGTGCCCTCTTCCATCCCTTCTGTGTCCTGCAGACCAGCAAGCGCGTGGGCAAGGTGCTGCACACCTCCCTGCAGAGCGTTCTACACAAGGAGGAAAGCCTGGGGCCCAAGAGACAGAAAGTTGGATTCCTGGGATGATTTGCACATCAACCCCCAACTGCCACGTGTTTGTTTTCTACTTTTCCTTTTAAGCTGAAGTCTGTGTACATTTTTCTTAACTATTATGAATTTAAGGCAACATTTGTACATGTAAAATTAAAGTCTGATTTATGGTCTGGCTTGATATGGCTAGAGTTCCTCAGCTGTAAGCCAAGATGCCATTCGGTGACCCCTCAGAGAGTCTGACCCTTGTCTAGTGAATGACAGCTAAGTGCAGAGGCCTGCTCCAATGCGAGGGCTCTGTTCACAGGCCTCCCCAGGGAGACTTACCACCTGCCACAGGCGATCAGAATAACAACATCAAGACCTAGCAGAAAAATGGTTCAAAGGAAATGTTTATGATACGTATATTGTCAATCTTTCTCCCCTGTAGAGCCTACAAAATAAGAATCACACACAAAAAATGTAAATTCGGGCTTCCCTCGTGGCGCAGTGGTTGAGAGTCCGCCTGCCGATGCAGGGGACACAGGTTCGTGCCCCAGTCCGGGAAGATCCCACATGCCGCGGAGCGGCTGGGCCCGTGAGCCGTGGCCACTGAACCTGCGCGTCCGGAGCCTGTGCTCCGCAGCGGGAGAGGCCACAACAATGAGAGGCCCACGTACTGCAAAAAAAAGAAAAATGTAAATTTGCCTCGTGTATTTGGGGGCTTCTTGGTGGGGGAGATGGAGGAGGCGCTCTGCTCCAGGTACAGACCCGGGGCTTCTGCCTGGCTGGTGAGCCTTCCCGAGTTTTGGGGGAAGCCCAGTTCTTGCTTCTTGCCCTCCAAGAGATTCCCAACCTAGCTCCCCTAGAGTCTGGGGCTTAACATGTACTTTGGTCCTTAGCCAACCTTTCTTATCACTCTTGTTTAGAACTTACTTTGTGTTTTATAGCCACTCGCTGGTGTTTTGTAAGATTTCCATGTTTTATCAGCATTAAGAGGGCTGCTTCAGAGATGTTGTCATTTGATTACTCAGCTCAGCTTCCTACTCTGGGGACAGAAGGAGAGGCCATTCTCAATGGCGCCAGGAGGCTCTTTCTATGAGCCTGTGTTCTACTCACAGTGCAGTGTGTTGGAATTAAGTCTATTCATGGGTTGAGCAGTCTCTATTTTTTCTCCAGGGGAACTGAAACTCCCCAATCAATCCTTAACGAGAGCCCTGGGGAAGGAGCTGATTCATGAAAGAGCGCATTTCAGCCGTGGCATTTACTCTCTGCATTTCAGTTAGACAAATAGGGTAAGGAGTTAGGAAGTTATTGCCTAATGGAAAGAACATAATGCGAGCTGAAGCCCTTAAGGACTGACTCCACAGGTCCTGGCGTGGGCACCTCCTCCCGGCATGGCCAGGTATGTCCTGTGGAGAGAAGCAGCTGCCTGGACTTGGACCTGGAGCTGCTGCCCTGTTGAGAAAATAGCCTGGGTTCTCTTTTTTCTTTATTTTTTTCCCAGTGATTGTCCTTACAGGCGCCATGACAGTGCTCCCAGGGAGGCAGCAGTCAGCCTGTTTCTCTTCCCCTGCCCCTGGTTGACTGACTGTGCTGGAACATTAACAGTGGGACTGCACAGATGCAACCAGAATGTGAATAAAGTTTAGAAACCTTCAGTTTTGATGATTAAAGACATCAGATAGTTGAGACAGACAGGTGAGGCCTTCCCAGGCCAGTTGTACAACAGCTACCCAACTGGGCCTGCTGGCTAAGCAGTTATGGTGCAAATGAAGGGAAGAAGTAGATGTTAGCGTCTGTGTCTACCACCCCATCCATACCTTCCCTTGAAGGCCACCCCACCTGGAAGAAGGGTACATCACAAATGAAACAAAATACCAAATGAGCAAGGTCTCTCCAGGAGAGACTTTATTAGAATTGTCTGATGGTTGCAGCTCTCAGAATAAGTGAAAACTGAAGGCAGAGACTGGCAAAGACTTGGAAAAATATTGTCCTGGGGAAATCCACTGCTTCATCCAGCAGAACCAGAGCTGTCTTTAGTGGCCATTAAATAAATGTCAGGGAGAAAAACTAAAGTCAGCCAAAAGGCAATCAACAGCTTGTGGGTGGGGAGGGTAAGGGTGGGCATAGAAGGAATGAAATGTTATAGAATATTCAAATTGGTTTTATTGTTTCTGTGATTCCTTGGTCTCTCAAATTGTGTAAATTCAAGCCTGCAAAACACATGAATTTAGAATACTGACAGCAGTTTGCATTTTGCTCAATAAAGGCTGTGGTCTCATATAACTGCCAGTCGAGCGTAAACCTGTGTTATTCAAAACTTTTTTGGAAATAATCTGGCAGTGGGTATTAAAAGTCTTAAAAATTTCATGCCCGCTGACCTAAAACTCCACTTCTGGACATGTAACCAAAGGAGAGTAAAAACATGAAGTATAAAGAAGTTCATGCCACTATCACTGCTTGTGCAAGAATGGCAGAGCTGCAAAGCAGCCTGAAGGTGCATCCTTGGCAGGTTCCTTTGCCAGAGACAGGGCTTTCTTCAGGAAGAAAGGGACTCTGACCTGGGATAAAGACAGGATCTTGGTCCCTCATTCTCCCCGGAACACTTTAGGCAGGCAGAAGAAGCCCCCACCCCTAGCTAAAGGAGAGCAGCCGTTTCCCAAAAGAAACACTGTACCAGTTCCCATGCAAGGACCATACTGTGGCAGATGTCTCACAAGGTGATACTTGTCAACCTCTGCTCCACCTTCCCTCATTGGCTCCAGACCCATAACTAGGGTCTGATTACAGCCCATCCTGAGCAGGGAAATGCAGTCCCTGCCATGGGAAGAAAGATATTACTCATCAAAATAATTGCAAGACCTGGCTTGGCAGGTACCAAGGAAATAGAGGTGGGAGTGGATCTGAGGGTGTTGGACCAGGGCCAGGGCTGAAAAGGGGGTTTAATGTCCTAGCAAGGAGGTCTGAAGCTGTCCTAATTCACTGCTGGGATAGCCCCTGAAGTTGGACCTGGCCAGCACCTGAAGTAAATGAGGAGGAGACACCAGAACTGAATAAACTGAAAAAGCAACAATGCTTCTTAGATCTGTAAGAGAAGTGAGGTCACAGGGCAACCACTGCTCCCCAAATCAGAGAGACCAACAGGCAAATCCAGCGAAATTAATATAGCTATATGAAGCTTACTTTAAATATGAGACATATAGATTAAAAGTATCAATAAATGGAGGAAGAAAGATAAACCATGGTAACAATCAAAAGAGAGCTAGAGCAGCTATATTAATTTCAGACAGAGGAGACTTCAGAGCAAGGAGAGTTATCAGGAATAAAGAGGAACATTACATAATGATAAAGGGGTCAGTTATCCAGGAGGACATAAAAATCTGTAATGTGTATATGCCTAACAACAGAGCATTAAAATACATGAGGTAGGACTTCCCTACTGGTGCAGTGGTTAAGAATCCGCCTGCCAATGCAGGGGACACAGGTTCTATCCCTGGTCCGGGAAGATCCCACATGCTGCAAAGCAGCTTAGCCCACGCACCACAACCACTGAGCCTGCGCTCTAGACCTTGCGAGCCACAACTGTTGAGCCTGTGGAGCCACAAGTACTGAGCCCGCGTGCTGCAACTACTAGGCACAGGTGCACCTAGAGCTCGTGCTCTGCAACAAGAAGCCACTGCAATGAGAAGCCCTCACACCATAATGAAGAGTAGCCCCCGCTCGCCACAACTAGGAAAGCCCACGCAGAGCAACAAAGACCCAACACAGACAAGAAAAAAAGATGTTTAAAAAATAAAAATACATGAGGTAAAAACTGATAGAACAGCAAGAAGAAATACATGAGTCCACTATCATAACTGGAGACGTCAACACCCCTCTATCAGAAATGGACAGATGGAGCAGGCAGGAAATTGGTAAGGACATATTTGGACTCAGCAACACCATCAATCAACTGGACATAATGGACATCTATAGACTGCTGCGTCCATCACCAGCTGGATACACACATGGGACATTCACCAAGATAGACCACATTCTGAACCATAAAATGCACCTTAACAAATTTAATAAAACAAATCACAATGATCTGATCTCAGAACACAATAGAATTAAACTAGAAATCAATTACAGAAACATAGCCAGAAAATCCCAAAACACTTGGAGATTAAACAACAAACTTCTAAATAACACCTGGGTCAAAGTAGAAATCTCAAGTGAAATTACGAATTTTGAACTAAATGAAAACGAAAACACAACTTATCAAAATTTGTGGGTTGTAGCAAAAGCAGTGCTTAGAAGGAAATTTATAGCCTTGAATACATATATTAGAAAAGAAGAAAGATCTAAAACCAATCATCTAAGCTTCCACCTTAGGAAACTAGAAGAGCAAATTAAATCCAGAGTAAGCAGAGGAAAAGAAATAATAAAAATTAGAGCAATATAGATATCAGTGAAATTGAAATCTGAAAATCAATAGAGAAAATCAATGAAACCAAAAGCTTGTTCTCTGAAAAATTCCAGAGAAGGGAGAGAGCTTTAGAAGGGAGCAGTCTGTCACCAGTCATTTCATTCCCTGGGGGCATCTGCAGATTCTGGACATGGGCTCTATGAGGAGTTCCATGGGGGGAAAAAGAGAAACCGGCAAAACTTAACTAGTGAGGTTGTGCAGGGCTAGTGTGATAATTTGGAACCTTCAGGATGCCTAAATGCACAACTGGGTTTATATTTGTCGAATTTTAAGGCCATTTGTGGAGGGGTCGAGGGACAGGTGTCAAAAAGGCAGACGGAAATCTATAGTATCCTACAAAACTAATCAGATTTTCTATTTCTTCCTGTGTGAGCTATTATAGCTGAAGACATCAGGTAAGTGCAAAACGGCCACACGCCCAGTTTACTCTTCCCAGACTTACAAGTCAGGTCATTTACTGTCTCAGCCCTGGAGTGGAAGGAGTAAAGTGGTGGACAGAGGCCATGGATCTCTGAGGGCGGTGCACCTTCTCTCGCCAGTCCTCCTTTCCCACACCTTTGCAGGTGGCCCAGCTGCCTCACACACAGGGTCTCCACATGCTCCTTACAAGAATCCCATTGTGTAGGCAGAGATTATTGCCCTATTTTATGAAAGAGGGATCTGGGTCTTGAATAACTTGCCCCAGAAAACACAAGTGCCAGGTGTCTGAGCTCCACTTAGAATCCAGGACTCCCAGTTCTCTTTCCACTAGGATACTGCTGACCTTTAGGGACAAAACAACAAGGAATGTGGCCCCATGGTGCCAAGAACTTGGCTAGGTGGGGTATTGCCTCCCCCAGTACTGTGTGCCCCAGGGCCTGGCACACAAGGACAGAGGCAATACTTGTTGAATGAATGACAACAAGGTTGTCAAAAAGGGTTCAGAAAGGAGCAAATGACTTTCCTAATGACGGTCATTGAGACCATGGTAATAGGCCATTTGTCTTTGGTTCTGACTAAGGGCCAAGACTGCCCTTGCAATATATTCTTGGAGATGTGCACCCTGGATGTTCTTACCTTTGAAGAGAGTGTGGAAATTCTCTGCTCCATAGGCGGGGCCTCATTTCTGTTGATATAGGGCCAGTGGAGCTAAAAGGAAACATCTGTGCAGGGAGACGGTAGGGGTGGGGGATGGTTCCACGTTGGGCCAGAAGTTTTCATGTTGTTTGGGCTGACATGGGTGGGGTGGCCAGAGCTTGTTTTATATACTCAGACTTCCAACAGCTTTGGAGGGAAAAAAAAAACCACAAAACAACGCTTAAAACCTGAAATGTGCCTTTTAGAGCTCTCTTCAGATTTTTCTGCCTCTGGCTTTATTGTCAAGATGATTCTTTGTGCAGGGAAACTGATGTGAAAAGACTGGGCCCTGAGGGTGGTGTGTTAGCTCATAGACTTTTCCTTGAGGGTGGGTCATTCGTGAACATTAACCCAGCATCCTCCTCCTGGCTGAAACCACCCCCACTTGCTGCTGCCCTACCGGCTGGTAGAGGCCTCTGGGACGGTGCCACCAGAAGATCTTTTACGCTGGGACGATGAAATCCATAGACCTCACCGGGGCTGCTGGTGAGTCCACTGGAGGTGGCTGCAGTGCTGGTTCTCACCTAGCCAGGGAGAGCTGGGGCTGGACAAGAGGACCCGGGGGTTCAATGGCCATAAGCTTATTAACACTGGCAGCAAGTGAGGCATGGTGGCTACAAAGAGGTGGGTTCTGAACAGCGTGTCCATTTGGACCACGGGAGGCACAGGCCCCTGCCCATGGCAGACTGCTTGAGAAAACACACCACAGCGAGGACAGTGACAAGCAGAATTCTATCCAAAGGTGATTTGGGGAAGATAAGTCCAGGAACCATATCTCAGAGGAAAAGTTGGGAGGAAGCGGGGAAGGAACATGGAGAGGAGGCAGTCAAAAAGGGACCGGAAGGCCAGTTGCAAACATTTGCTGGCCTCTTAAATGACTGCTCCAGAGGCCGGCGCCAGGGACCACAGGGTGATGTTTCGGAGGCCTGCCTGCCTCACCACAGGGGGACTTTATAACAAGCTGAGTGTCCAGCTGCTTTACAGAGTAATGAGCTGCTCGTCCCAGGAAGGATTTAAGCAAGCACATGGAGACATCTGACAGGCTCAATGGAAAAGGACAGCCCATATCGAGTGGTGGTTAAACCAGGTGGCCTCTTCCCATCTGCTTTTTATCTCAAAGGTTGAGGGACGGTGGGCCACTTGCCTTTGTTGAGGCCCACCTCAGTCCCACTGGCACAGAGGGCCCCTCACATTGCACTCCCAGGGCCTCACACGGGCCTGGGCATATTGTGAAGTGAATGAGGGACAGATGGGGCAAGAACAGTTCCAGGCGGGTACTGACACAGCCTGGCTCCTGTGTGGCTCCTGTGGGATGACACCTAGAGCAGGGGGTTCCGGGTTTCTGAACGGCCACAGCAGAGCTTCTCTGGGACCTCCTCTCCAGCATAGCCAGGGCACGGCCTCAACAATCAGGCCTGTCCTGGCCTCATACTTGGAAACAAACTCCTCCCATTTCCCTGCTGCCAAAAAGCTGAGGTGAGAAAATCAAGAAAGCAATGGAGGGCTTCCCTGGTGGCGCAGTGGTTGGGAGTCCGCCTGCCGATGCAAGAGGACGCGGGTTCATGCCCTGGTCTGGGAGGATCCCACGTGCCGCGGAGCAGCTGGGCCCGTGAGCCATGGCTGCTGGGGCTGCACATCCGGAGCCTGTGCTCCACAGTGGGAGAGGCCACAACAGTGAGAGGCCCGCGTACCGCAAAAAAAAAAAAAAGCAATGGAGTTTCAAAAAGAAAAAAAGAATTTTAATTTTCTCTTGCTATGTGCTACCCACCCAAAGTTCCAGGAAGCAAGGCTCCCTGCCTGTTAGGTTGCATAATCCTCAGCCCTAAACCATCCCACTGAGGGGCCAGCTGTGAATATAAAACCCTCTCCCACTCTTGAGAATGTGAGGGATGGCCCCTGACAGAAAGGGCCAACGGAGAGCCTGCTGCCTGCCCCAGGCTCCTGCCCTTGGGGACCACAGCAGGGAGGTCAGCCAGGCTGGGCTGCAGGCACATCCCTCCCCAAATCAGATGGGGCAAGGCGGGGTCCCTGGAAGAAAAGCCTGAATTACATAGCACTGCATTTTCTTTTGGAACAATCTAAAGCTCACAGAAAATCTGCAACTACGGTACAAAGAATATTTTTCCCCTGAGCCATTTTCAAGTGAGTTGTCGACCTGATGCCCAAAGGCTGTGCTTTAGTGCATGTTTATTGACAAGGCCACTCTCCTCCAGAGTCACAACACACCATCCAAACTGGACAGTAACATCCAAGGGGTACATCCCTGCCACGTGCTCCTCAGACCCACCAGGTTTCTCCAGCTGTCCCAAGGACGTCCATGAGAGCGGAAGGGTTTGGTCCAAACACGTTGCTCTGTGCCTGCAATCTCCTTCAGTCTGAAACAGTTCCTCAGACACGTCCTGGACGGTTCTGAAAGTTGCTGGGCAGTTGTTTTGTAGAAAGCCCCTCAGTTGGGCTAGCGTGGTGTTTCCTGGGCAGGAGTCTCACGGAGGTGATGCCGCATTCTCCTCACCGCAGCCCATCAGGCGCTCAGGTGCTGCAGGCTCTCCATTTGGCCCATTACTGACAATGCTTACTTTGGTCACTTCATTCAAGTCACTTCTTCCAGGCTTCTCCACTGCGAGGTGACTCTTTCCTCTTTGTAATTAATAAGTATTTTGTGGGCAAGTAATCTGAGATGATGAAAATACCCCGTTGCTCATCAGACTTCCCGTGTATTCGCTTATTTATTTATATCTGTGTATGCTCATGATTTCCTGTTTTGCTGTTACTGTCACTATTTTGATGTTCAAACTGTCCCTGATTTTGGCCCAAAGAAGCTCCTTCAAGCTGGCTCTGTGTCCTGGCACATTCCCATCCTTCTTTAAACAATTCCTTGCGTTCTGGCAAAACAACTTGTTCCGGGCTCATTTTCTACTTTTCCTGCCCCAGCCCTGAAATCAGCCATTTCTCCAAGGTGCTCTGGTTCCTTTTAGTGGAAAGCTGTATTTATTATAGAAGGTGGCACTTGGATGCCAGGAGTGCTCGAGGCTTTGGAGGCAATTCTGCTCCACCCAGACAGCTGGCAGACTGATGTGCACATTTCCACTGACATTTATAGATTCCTCTTTAGGTGTCAAAGTCCACAACTGCACACCGATAGCTCCAATTTTAATCCTACACCATAGGATTCATTCTAGTTTTCTCTCTGTATTTGCACCTCCCTTTTCTGACAATGAGAAACCTGGCTCCCATGGTCTTTAATAAATGTACTTATTCGATGGGTGCCCCTGTACGTAACCACTCTCTCACCTCTGCCACCACCCGCTCTCCCATGCGGACTACCTCTTCTCCTCACCTGGACTCCAACACTCCATGTAGGGCCTCTGTTCCCCTGGGGGTGCCCCCCTCCACCCTGCTGCACCCTGACACCCCACACCACACTGCTCCTCATGGGGACATTCTTTTCTCCCTGCTCCATCTCTGACACCACTCTGGGGCACCACAGCTGCCCTTCTCCCACCGTGGTCACCTCTGCTTCAGACAGGATAGTTGAGAAACAGAAAGTGAAAAAAGGAGAGGACTCCCTTGTATTTTTAACCAAAGATACATCAAGTGCAGAGAGACAGACCACAAAAGAATCACAGCAAACATTCTAGACAATCCAGCAGTCAGCCCCAGTGCACTCTGTAAGGAGACATCATTGTGGGGCCATTCTGGAGTCACCCCACTTGGGGTCAAATACTGGTGCTGCCCCTTACAGCTGGGTAGCTTGGGTTCCCTTAAACTCACTGAGCCTCAGTTTCCTCAACTGTAAAATGGGGAAATGACAGCACTTCCCTCATATTGCTGGTGTGAGGCCTCAACGAGGCCAGGGAAAAGTATGACCCAGCGCCTGCCCAAGGTAACTGCTCAGCAGATGTGAGCTATGACAACTAGCGTGTATTTCTCAGAATCCTAGAAAATGATGACTCTGTTTTAGAAGGCGGGGCCCGGATGCTGGGTGGGTGTTCCCCGGGCAGCGAGGCTCCGTGGCCCCAAGGGCTTCCTCCTTTTGCAAGCTTTTTTTTGGCACTCTCTCAGCCAACTCTGGGAGGGTTTCCTGGACAGAGGTCGTCGTGGCAGTTGCCTTAAGACGTGCAGCCCAGGCCACAGCCACTAGTGCTCTCTGACCCAGGTCCACTGCAGGCGGTAGCAGCAGCCCCAGCCGGTGGGTGCAGCAGCATGGAGCTTTGGGGGCCCTACTTGCTCCTCTGCCTCTTCTCCCTCCTGACCCAGGTCACTGCCGAGACACCTACCTCCAAGGTCAAGAAGGCTGCAAATGTTAAGAAAGGTAAGGAGGGGGGTGGAGCCCCTCCCCATCCTCCAGGGAGCTGGTCGCCCTCTCCTTTGCTGGTCCTCACTCTCCTTCCCCTCCTTCACTTTCCTTCTCCATGAGTCCAGGGAACTTCAATGAAGTACCCCTTGGGACCTGGGAGAGTCCTCCAGCAGCAGGGGCAATTGTCAAAACTGTAAGAGTCACTGGCTCTTAGAATCAGAAAGAAGCTTCCAGATCACCTAAACTGACACCCACTCCCCCACCACCCCAATATTTTACAGAAATCAAACCTTTGGCTCAGAAGTCTGGAGATGTCCGACTCTCATCAGGAGTGTTGGCAGGCTTTGCCTTGGCATCTCCAAACCTCGGGTTTCTCAACTGTAAAACAGGGATTGTGGCATTTGCTCACAACGCTGGTTGTGAGGATTTAATGATAGAAAACATGTGAAGTGTCTGGAACGTAGGATATACTTGATGCACGGCGGGGGCGGGGAAAGAACAAGTTAATTCTTAGTTCTATAGTGTATCACAGCCTCGAGGAAATAAAAATGTTCAAACCCAAACTCGGATCGTGGAGGCAGCTTTGCTCTCCTTCTGTTGCCTCTGGGTTTGGGGTTTCCTTGGGTCGCCTTGGCCTCAGCAAGGCCTGCCCTTGGAGCCCTGCCTGCAGTGAGGTCACCGCGGGCTGTTTTGAGACAACATTAGTGAAATGCCATGGCAATGATGGGGCTGTCACCCCCCACAGGGCTCCAAGGGGAGGAGAGAGAGTTCCAGGGGATGAGAGTGCTTATTAAGCAGAGAAACAGGTGGCTGGGGCCAAGAGCACAGAAAAGGTGAGGCAGAGGGGCATGGGCCACCCTCAGGCCCCTCTCTGAGCCTCTTCTGTAAATGGACAGCTGCCCACTGGTCACGGACAATGTACATAAGGGCACATTAGGACAATGGAGACCCACAGGCCTGCAACACAGAATGGGCGGCTCTGGGTGCTGATAGGAAATAATCCCCAAGGTTCAGTTCATAAAGTAAACAACAAAAAATTCAATACTTTGAATGGATACTATGCTGACATTGGTTTTGAAAAAGGGACTTATATAAAAAAATATATTTACTTGTATATGCATAGAATTTTCTGGAAGGATCCACAAGAGTTAGTAACAGTGATTACCTCTGGGAAGAAAAACTAGGGAGCTAAGGGCAGACTTGATTGGGAAGGAGACTTTGACGTTCTGAACTGTTTGGGTTTTTTTAAGTTATATGGCTATATTACCTTTTACAAAACGTTCATTAAAAAAAAAGAAGACTCATAGCATGCATGGTGTGTCCACGAACGTTAGCTGAAATTGCCACCAAGGATGTTCTTTGTAAAGGATACACAGTTCCAAAGGCAAATAACAGAATTTTTGAATGTGGAAAATAGTTGTTAATTTCTCAAGTTTACCAAAGATTTAGTATGTATTTATTTAATCATGTAAATCATGTATTTGATCATATGGACAAGAAGGTCAAACCAGACAATGCCCTGGTCCTCTTCAGCTGTCACACTTGAACCCTAGCTCCATGTGGTCCCCACGGAGGTGGCCCATGGAGGTCCAGGAGGAGGCCTGCATAACAGCTGACAGAGCAAGAGTGGAATGTCCTGTCCAGCCCTGCCTCTTGCTGAAACCCACTGCAGCTTGGTTTTCCTTCCTTCGACCTGCTGCCCAACTACACCACACATGCTTACAGAGCTCTTTCTCCAGGTAGGGGCCAGTATACGTGCTGAACACTCTAGCAGACAATTAGCATCCCTGCTCTTAAGATGTGAATCAATTTGCGAACCACGGTGGTTCTCCCTCAGGCATCATCAGCATCATCTGGGAAATACATTAAAATCCAGGCACCTGGGACCCACCCCCAGAAATGCTGGATCATGGGCCTGGAATGCTCCCCAGAATCTGCCTTTCCACCAGTCTCCAGTGATTCCTGGGAGCAGCCAGGACTGGGAATCAAAGGAACAACCTAGTCAGGGGCCAGTGCACAAAAGTGGGGGAGGGTGTCCGGAGGAGGGACAGTCGTGCCCAAGGAGACCCCTCAGTGCCCGCTGAGTGGTGGAGAACAAGCTGGCAGGATGGACGAGGGGAGGAGAGGACAGAATGTGCTATGCCCCCATGCTGGCCCCCAGGGTGGGATGAGAAGGGGGAGAGCCCAGGCTGCTTCTGGGAGCTCATCTGCCCCTGGTGTGGGGTGTGGCCTGAGCCAGCTGTATGGGGGTCAGCCACAGTCTGAGTCAGTCACAGTCTAAGAGTCTGTGACTCCCTGTGAGGCAGGGAGGGCTTAGGCGGCTGGAGCTCCAGAGGCCATGTGGCCACACCTGGCAGAGGAGCTCAGGTGGGGAGGATGGCCTCACAGGGGGTCACAGACTCTTAGAACAGGGACCTGAGGGCATCCATTTCAATAACATGCATCAGGAATCTGAGGCTCAGAGGTAGTGAGGGGCAGCACAAGGGCTCCGACTCCTAGCCCAGAGCTGTAGAAACACCCAACTCCTACGCCTTCCTCAGTGGAGTTCTGTTAGCACCTTGGTCCTTGGGCAGTCCCCGGAGGGCCCCTCATACACTCAGGCACCTTGGTGCAAATCACAAAAGGCTCCCCGCTCTGAGCTGACAAATTATAGAAGAGCATCCCTTTCTCTGGTATGGTCAAGCAGCACAGCCAGGGCAAGGCTTAGAGGCTGGACATGGGCCCCCACCTGTCCCCTCAGCTGAGTACCCTTGTGCAGTACCCAACTTTCACAACTTTATGCAGTGCCCTGTGCTGGTACATCACGGGACTGAGTACAGAGCTGCTGTGAACCACTGAGGCAGAGGCCCACTGTGAGGCACACATAACCCAGTCAGGCTACTTTGCCAGCCCCAAACACTCCCTGTTTTGCCTTGCTCATCTGGGTGTTAATTTCCTCATACTTGGTAAGTCACATCATGAATTTCTATATATGCCAGTATGTTTCTTGCTCACGTTTCCTGTGATTCCCCTGCAAAGGAATCTGGGGTGGACAAAGGTCTGACTTCACCCCTCATACCGTGGACTTTATGCAGGCACAGCCAAATGGACCATGGAAGCGCTTCCCCACCCTCTACCCAAGCTGAGCTCAGCCTTTCCTGAAGCTCCTGGGATTTCAGAAAGACTGGGGTCCACCCACTTAGCTCTCAACTTACACATGCAGAGGAAGACATTTCACATCTGCCTCTCATGAATAACTGGCTCCGAACGGGCCTTTGTGCTCAGGAAGGCTCACATTAGGAAACCTGCTGCCATCACGGACGTGGGGAGAACAAGCTTGCAGCCGTGCGGACTTGGGTTCGGGCTGCTGGCTCTACCAGTTCGGGCGAGTTGCTTCGGTCTGGCCTCAGTTTCCCGTCTGTGAATTGGTGGTGGTATAGAAGAGACACATTACCCACACCACAGGGCTGACAATGAGCCCAGCGCTGGTCACATGCTTCATTTCTCTTAGTCTTTATTCTTCTTCAGAGTCCTTGGAGGTGGGGCTATTATCATCCCGTTTTACAGATGAGGACAGTGGATTCAGGGAGGCTGTGGAACTTGCCCAGGTCACCCACATGCATGCAACCTCAGAGCCTGTACACACATTCACCTGTGCTGCTCCACACAGCCCCAGGCCGAGTGCCTGCCCTGCTTGGTCCTTGTCTTGTTCGTCCAGCCTGGGGAAGTGAATCTGGGAGGTCTCAAGGGCCCCTGGCCCTGCTTCCTGTGCTCTGTTCTCCTCTAGAGCTGGGAGGGTGGTTGGGTGTCACCGAAGGAGCTGTCTGCACCCTCCACCCCGCTCCTACAAATCCCAACCCCATCTGATCCCAGCAACTCTCCTGAACAATGCGGTACACGTCTCACTTTAGCAAGAGCAAGAGAACGATGGTCCCCCGGTAGAAGGAAAATCATGAGCAATCACTTAGACTACCACCAGCAGGGACAGGGAGAGAGAGAGTATACCAAGACATCAAGGTCGAGGGGAGTCGTTTCCCTCGTCCCCTTGTGGCTGACAGTGGTCCACCCCTCCCAGTCCCTGCCCTGCCCCACTCCCTACTGCCTTTCTCACGTGTTCGTGATTGTCCCCACTTCCTTCTGACTTCATCCTAGATGCCGTGAGCCCGAAGATGCTTGAGGAGCTCAAGACCCAGCTGGACAGCCTGGCCCAGGAGGTGGCCCTGTTGAAAGAGCAGCAGGCCCTGCAGACGGGTGAGTGCACGTGGCGGCCTCTCTGGGCAGGGGTACATCAGACAGAGGGCCTCAGGCCAGCAGCCAGCAACCCACCTGTAGCCTCGAGCCAGCACCAGGGCCCTGGCTGGCCCCTGTAGTCCAGGGCACTGGATTCACAGAGCCCCCTCCTCAGCCTGCTTCTCTCAGGAAGATCCCCTGACATGTGGAAGCAGCAATGTACCAAAAGGACAACAAGCTCTCCCACAAGAATCCATTACTGCCCACTGGAAGTGCGAGCCCTGCAGCGCTCGTGGAGCAGAGGCAACGCTAATGAACCCCAGGAGACCCTCCGCTCAGCCAGCCCCCACAGCCCTACAGGGCGTGAGCTTCATTCCCTGTGTCAGCAGCTTTGCTGAGGCTGCCACTCTTAATCATCATCATTATGCTGAGGCAGGATTTATCACCCCTATTTTAAAGAGGGGAACTGAGGCATAGAGAGGTTCTGGTTTTGCCACGTCCACCTGGCTAGTTACTGCAGTTTAGGATGGGAATGGAAGCAGCCTGCCTGGTGCATGCTGGGTGTGAGGAAAGGTGGGCTTTGGTCTCCTGGCCCTGCACGAACCAGCTAAACCAGGATGGACAAAATACACGGCTGCGGATCCCGGGGACACAGCTCATAGCCACCTGCCCTAGCACTGCCTGGCCAGCCTGCCTGGGCAACCTGTTCTCTTTCTCTCCACCAAGTTCCTTTCATATTGTCTCTATTTTCCACACATCTCAAACTCACCTACTTCTTCGTGACCTTGCCCTGGAGAACACAGAATAGAGACTAACGATAATACTTAACACATGGGAGAATGTTTAAAATGAGCACAGTGTTGTTCAGGGCCTCAGTTTCCTCATCTGTAAAGTCGAAGGGCGGGGGGTGGACTTGCAGGGCAAGCTCTAAGGTCTCATGTCTAAGCTTTGTGCTTGTGCCAAGACCATGCAACCCAGATGCCACTTGCCTCCTGAGGTGGGTGATGTGGTGGGGACCTCCCCGTGCAAAGTCCATGGCATATGGAGAACTAAACACCCCCTCCATGTCTGCTGATTCCCAGGAGGTTCATGGGCTCCTGGCCTCCTTGGGGACCTTCCTCTCATCACCCGCTCCTTTACTACCACTACCTGCAAATCACCTTGTCAATAACCCCACACAAAGCACTCCTGACCTAACTGAAGAGTTGAGAGAATCAAGGGTTAGGGGAGCAACCCTCCCGTCCCGCCATCTGCCCCTTCCCTCCCCCAATCAGCAAACACACATGAGGTCCTCCCCCCAGCGAGCCTCTGCCAGGCACAAGGAGGCAGAGGTGACCCAGCCAGGGTCCCGCTCTGGGAGCCTCAATATATTCATGAAATCAATGTATTCACTGGAACTCGCACGTGTGGGAAGATAAAGAAGGATTCCAAGCAGAGGGCACGGTAGGAGCAAAGCTATGGAAGGCCAGCAAGAATCAACGGGATCGGGCTTCCCTGGTGGCGCAGTGGTTGGGAGTCTGCCTGCCGATGCAGGGGACACGGGTTCGTGCCCCGGTCCGGGAAGATCCCACATGCCGCGGAGCGGCTGGGCCCGTGAGCCATGGCCGCTGAGCCTGTGCTCTGCAACGAGAGAGGCCACAACAGTGAGAGGCACGCGTACCGTAAAAAAAAAAAAAGAATCAACGGGATCATGAATAGGCCAGAGTGACAAAATGTCAGTAACGATGGTAAGGCACTGAGAACTGATACTTATTGAGGACTAACTATGTTGGAGGGAGTGTTGCAGGTAGGGTTCCCAAGAAGCGGCCCCGAGGTGGAGTTTAGCCTGCAGGAGGTTTATTAGGGAGCACACCCAGGATGAGCACCTGGGGAAGGGAAGAGACAGAAGGACGCAGGAGTGGGAAGAGTGCCCTGCGCGTCTCAACGAAAGCCTCAGCCAACTGCAGAGGGAGCCCTGACGACGGGAGGGCCCTTCAGAGCTGTCCTGAGTTGGGGCAAGAGGGCTCATGGGCCAGTCACTGGGTACAGGCTGCTCTGGGAAGGGGGCACACCATGGGGGAGGGGGCTGTCTTCCGCTGATGCAATCCCCAAAGGGGCTGAGAGTTAAGAGTTGTCTCCCAGCAGCGCTCCCAGCAGCTGGGGTAGTCAATCCTTCACCCCAAGGGGGTCTTGGTGGCGTGTCAGAGTCCCCAGCAGGAAGGAAAGGCAGTGTGGCGCCAGGCTGGGAAGGGCAATGAAACCTGGCTAGGATGAGCTGCAGGATAGCACGCGGTAGGGCTGGCTGCCTTGGGATGGCATCTGTGAGTAAAGACACCTCTGTGATGCTGCAAGCCCGGAGTTCAGAGCTCCAGGAGTGTCAGGTGCTCACGGGGACATGGAGATGTGTGTTAAGTGAAAGCAACTGAGTGAGAGGGTGAGTGAGTGAGGGGATGGGGGTGGGGTGGAGTGCAGACCTGCCCCTAACACTTTTGGGGTCAGCAGCAAGAGGACAAATGGAGGCATGTACCCCAACTGCCTAAACATTTAAGTTACAAACCCAGCTGAAGAACAAACTGCTGGGACTTCCCTGGTGGTCCAGTTGTTAAGACTCCACGCTTCCAATGCAGGGGGCCTGGGTTCGATCCCTGGTCAGGGAACTAGATCCCGCATGCCGCACGAAGATCCCGTGTGCCACAACTAAGACCCGGTGCAGCCAAATAAATAAATAAATATTAAAAAAAACCAAACTGCTAAGTAAAAACATTCTATGCTCCTAAGCTGACCAAATATATACCTTCATCACAACCTTTGAGACCAGATTCAAATTTAGAATCTTGGACTCGAGTTCCATGCCTGAGAGAGCTAGCCCCTGGCCCACCACCTGGGCCATCTCTTCTGTCCCAGGGGCTTGCCCGTCTCAGCTCCGTCCTCCCAGTCGCCGCCCTAGAAGAGGCCCCTGGCAGACTCTGGGAGCTTGCTTGGGCCCCTGGGTCAGGGCTTTGGGGTCCTGGGTACCTGGAGTGTGGTCTAGGTTCTGGGTAGGGATGTCCCCTGGCCCTGCAGTTTCTTGATCTTAGGGAGGGTGGGGCTGGAGGAAGATCAGAGCAGGTGGCTCCGCCTGGGCTCCCCAGGAAGCCCACTCTGAGATGGAGCTCATTTATTAGGGAGAGCCCGGGGTCCCAACTGTGAAGGGAGGGAGGTGTTGGAAGTAGATTGGGCAGAGGGGGAGCTGAGTAGCAGCACAGGCCCAAGGGCAGCCTCTGCCACGCTGTGGAGCCTCCAAGCTAAAAGGCCCCTTCAGAATTATCCTGCTTGGGGTAGAGATGACCCTACCTATTCCCCTGGGCACTGGATGGGGCACCCAGGAGAGGGGTGTGACCTTGAGGGAGGGGCCATGTGCAGCTGAGGGGGCTGACCTCACTCCCAGCAGCAGGGGCTCCACCACCTCTTAAATGGGGATCTGAGATGTGCATCAGTGCCCACCACAGCACGGCCCTCTGGCCTGGGTCTGGAGCCTGTCCAGGGAGGACAGCATGTACAGGGATGGGATGGAGGATGGTGTGACTACCCCTGGCGGTTGACTCTTGGCTCCGGAACCGGAGGCCTTGGGTGACGTCCATTTCCTCCCCTCCCCCCCAGTCTGCCTGAAGGGTACCAAGGTGCACATGAAGTGCTTTCTGGCCTTCGTCCAGGCGAAGACCTTCCACGAGGCGAGCGAGGACTGCATCTCGCGAGGGGGCACCCTGGGCACCCCGCATACGGGCTCCGAGAACGACGCCCTGTACGAGTACCTGAGCCAGAGTGTGGGCAGCGAGGCCGAGGTCTGGCTGGGCTTCAACGACATGGCGGCCGAAGGCACCTGGGTGGACATGACTGGCAGCCATATCACCTACAAGAACTGGGAGACAGAGATCACCGCACAGCCCGACGGCGGCAAGGGCGAGAACTGCGCTGCCCTGGCCGGTGCGGCCAACGGCAAGTGGTTCGACAAGCGCTGCCGGGACAACTTGCCCTACGTCTGCCAGTTCGCCATCGTCTAGCGGGCCGAGAAGGGCGGGGTCGGGGGCAGAGTCCGGGGGTGGGGCCAGGGGAGGGTGGGATCGTGAGCCCCGGAAGAGGGGCCGTGGGACCTTCCCGCCCCGCATCCCTGCCCCCGCGCGCTGGGGGCCTCCTCTTGCAAATAAAGTGGGTGCAGCTTGGCAGAGAGTGGCTGCGGTCTGTGCCGGGTCCGAGGGGTGGGGAGTCCAGGAGCCCGGCCGGGAGCCCAGGGAGAGGTCGCTTAGAAGGAGGCGAGTAGGGAGGTGGTGAAGGATGGCGAGCTGGGCGCAGAGGAGGGGGAGGAGGAAAAGAAGGGGGGGGACGAGGGAACCCCTGACTGCTGCTGCCTTTTTTAAATTAAATAACTTCATATTTCATTGGATTTCCCACTTACAGAAAAGTTGCAAGAATTCCCGTATACCCTTCATCCAGATTCCACAAATATTGTTTTCCCATATTTGCTTATCCTTCTATTTTTTCCTGAACCGTTTGACAGTGAAATGCAGACGTGATGCCCCTTTACCCCTAAATATTTCAGTGTGTTTCCTGAAAGCAAGGACGTTTTCTCACGGAAGCAGAGCACTGTTATCAAGGTCGGGAAATAAACACTGTTACTATGTTATCTAAGTTACAGGCCTTATTCAGATTTCCAGTCTTTTTACTGCAGACTCCACTTCCTCGTCTTGGAATCCAGCATCCCCTCCACAACTCCAGAGGAGGAGGGACACTCCCACCTGACACCCTCCTGTTAGGGATTCATTTCTGCGGTGCACTGACATGCTGAGTCCTGTCAGGGTGAGAGCACAGGCTGCCCGCGGGGGATATTTGCATCCGCCTTCTTGCCCAACAAGGGGGCTGGTTCAGGAGCCAAATATGACAGTGGCCAACATTGCCTGCCTGGTGTGTCCCCCTCCTTCCCGCTCCTCACAGAAAGTTCCACCCTAGCAATGCCAGCTACTACTTATTGAGCCCACAGACTCGCAGGCACTCCACCCAGGACAGGCGTGTTATTATCCCAGTTTTGTAGAAAAGGAAGTTGAGGCTAAGGGAAGTTAAGTGACTTCCATTGGTCACACAGCTAGTAAGCAGCAGAGCCAGGATCACAAGGGCCTTGGCCTTTCCACCATCCACCACCGTGATACTTGTCTCACGTTACTGGACCTTCCCTGAGATAAAACATCAGAGAAGTGGCCTAGTGACCCCGAGGTTATTGGCCAGCTCCTGGTGTGACCTGGCCCATCCAACCATGTAGGCCCAGCTCTAGTGACACTCTTAGGGGAGGTCTTCCCTACCACATCAGCCATGGCATCATCCACTGTGTGGACTTTGCCACATCTTTTCTCCCTGGTTGTCTTCTAGTGTATCTTGCCTTCAGTAATAAATTGATGATAGTTTGATTTGATCAAGGGGAGTGGGCTGGGCTGGAGTAGGTAGCTTACAATGAACTGTGTGCGTACTTTGTGCCAGACAGCCTGCTTGGCATTGTCACAGAAAGCATCTCGTGTAATTCCGCAGTTATAGGAAGAGGTAATGATGGATGAGATCCATTATAGGTGCAGAAACTGAGGCTCAGAACAGTAACGTGATTTTTTTCAAGACGGCCTAGTAAGTGAGAAGAAAAATGCAATGCAAATCTCGGTCTGGCAGCTCTGAATCCTGGGCTCTTTTTACCCCACTCAGCTATCTAGCAGGATGTAGGTAGCCACGGATTTTGTGAAGTTCCCTGCATTGGGTGGATGCCCGCAAGAGGGCACCAGGCCTCTGCATGTGAGCATGGGTCCTGGTGGAGAGGTGCCACCGTGGCATTGCCTGCTTCCAGCAGCAGGTGGAAGTATGAGCAAGAGAATTGTTACCCATCTTTAATCAGCCGGAAATGCTCTTACACTTGAGACACTGAGACTTGTGGACTTCAAGCTGGGGTACACCTGTCCTGGGATCCTGTCTTTAAGCTTTGATGTGTTTTTTTATCACAGATTTTTTGCACTAATTTTTTCTTTTTTTTTTTTTTGCGGTACATGGGCCTCTCACTGTTGTGGCCTCTCCCGTTGCGGAGCACAGGCTCCGGCCGGACGCGCAGGCTCAGTGGCCATGGCTCACGGGTCCAGCGGCTGCACGGCATGTGGGATCCTCCCGGACCGGGGCACGAACCCGTGTCCCCTTAATCGGCAGGCAGACTCTGAACCACTGCACCACCAGGGAAGCCCTGCATTAATTTTTATTTTTTAAAACATCGTGTTCAAATATTTTTTATCATAATTACTGAGCTTTTAGGTACTTCCTTAAATTTTGTACCCCAGGAAGTGTCTCACTCACCTCACCATTCCTGGCCCTGGCTACAAAATTTGAATTTTCTAAGGCGTATATAAACAATGATAAGGTATTGGTTTCTAGATCTTCAAGGGAACTGGTTTCTACATCTTCAGCTTCTCCATTACTCTTTATTAGAGCTGATGGTAGAGACCTCTTTCACAACCATCCATTTCCCTCTTTACTGCGCGTTGCCCTGGTGTGTAAAAAACTCTGAGGATGCACAACAAAGGGATAATTTGAAATACTGCTGTAAGGAGGCAAAAGATTGGGTAAAAACTCCTTTTGCAAGTTCAGTTGTCTCCAGTTCTTTGCCTTCAACAGCTTTGGAGAAGAGCCTAATGCTCACAGACCATGAAAAATACATTCTGATGACAGAGTGCTTTTGACCTGTACCTTAGGAGAAGTTCAAGTATTAAGTGACATGACTCTTTTCAGTGACACCAGCCTACTTATCTGAACAAGATTGGAGTAATATTGATGCTGAGCCCTGCTTCACTCTAGGATACATGAACCAATGAAAGAAAAATCCATCCATCTGATGAAGAAATTCCTACTTAATCATGTGAGAGGGCGGTTTCTGGACGGGTCTTTCTCTGTCTGCTTGTTGGCCCTTAACCAGTGTGCTGGAGCCATGTGCTCAGGCTCCAACTGAGCCTTGCTCTCTCCGCCCTGTCCCATCACCACTGCCATTCCTATTCCTAGTCCTTTTGCATTTGGCTGTTCCTACCACCTTCCTCAGCCTAGCTCATCCCAGCCAAGGGAAGGGAGAGTCAAGGGGAGGAAGTACAGATGGAGACCCCCAGTGTGGAGAAGGGGGTGCCCTGAGAGACCTGGGGCTGGTAATGGTGGCCCTTGCTATGGGATCCTGGAGAAGGCCTGTGGGGCATGTTGGCCCCCAATTTCGTCACCTGCAAAATGAGGTTTAGCTTAGATGACCTCTTAAGCCTCTTGAGTCCAGGATTCTGCCCAACTATCCTCGGGAATGTCTTTTGTAGAATTCTCTCCAGAAAAGAAAGCTGTTTGGTGGTTGTTTCCTTGCCCAAACAAGCCCCCGTCCCCTGTTGCTTTATTTTCTGCAGCGATCGTGGGCCCTGCTCTCTCTCTCTTAAATCCCAAACAGGTACAAATTCTGATGCCTGGTGGACACCGCTACCTAGGAGTCCTCAGGCACCTAAGTTAACATGTTTCAAAAGAGAACTTGGCATCTCCCACTCAAGTCTGCTTCTCTTCCTGAGATCACCATCTCCATGGTCGGTCCCCACCTTACCAGTCACTCAAGCCCCAGACCTGTGAGGCATCACAGGTGCCTCAGTGTCTGTCACGCTTGAGATCCAAGTCATCAGGACTTCTGGTGATTTTACTTGCTGAGGAAGTCTCAGATCACCTCTCCTGTTCTGCTGCTACTAGGCCCAAGGCTCCTGCTTGACCCTTAAAAATAATATCCTTCCTGGTTCCCATTTCCTGCCACATCTCTCCCAGCCTCCCTAAACCATAGCCTTTCCTGCGTAACCACTAGCTAGCTATACAGCAGAGAAGGCTGGTTCAAACTTTGGTCAGAGTCGGTCCCTGGAATGCGAACTTCCCTCCTACCCACGTACACATATTTGCTTCAACTGTAAGCATTAATGTGTCCTGGATGCCTTAAGCCTCTAGGCACATTCTTCTTTTGATTTTGGCTTTGCTGAGAGACAGTGGAGATATTAATAAAAACAAAGAAGATGAGCAATGTGTGCATTCCTGATGTGTGCTGGGCACTGACCCACAAGCCCCTTACTATGCCCTGACAACAACCCAGGAATTACCTCATTTCATATTCATAATAACCTAGGAGAGAGGTATTATTAAGCCTATCTTACAGTTGAGGAAAATGGAATACAGAGAGGATAATTTTTCTAAGAACATCCATGGATGGGGCTGGACTTCCAGCACAGGTCTGTTGAGTTCCAAGGCCCATGTGCCATCTACTGTATGCATTCAGTTCTTCCTGAATCGTGAAGAAAGTTTTCAGATAATTCATGATGTGATTGTGAAAGTTTTGTGAAAAGGAGTTGATGGTGATGTGCATTGGTGTGTATTTGAGATTGCTGCTAGCGAATCCTGTAAAAACACATTTTCCACCCAGATTTTGCAGGGCTATTTCCGAAGCTTAATGTTAGATTCTACTTTACCTGCTTTCATGGGTGACTCATGAAAAGCATGGTTTATGAGTGTCTCTTTCAGGCTAAAAATCATGACACAATCTACGAAGAAACTAACCATCTTCTCCACTAGGATGTACTGCTATTTCATACAGTGTGAAAACACAGCCAGGGGAGAAACATCTCAGAGATCAATGCAATCTCCAGATGAAAAGATCGAGGCCCAGGGAGGTTAAGTGACCAGCCAAGGTCAAGCAGCTTGCAAGACAATGAGCCCAAGAGTCTCACTTTGTTAGTAGAAACAGCTTTGTGCAAACCATTTCTCCAAACAGCCACCTAGTAAGTACTGAGTGCCTTCCATGTGCCAAGCACTCTGCCAGGAGCTGGGCCATGAGACCTGGGTCCTGTTCTTGAGGTGTTCACCTGCTTGCTGAGGGACCTGGCATTTTAAGGAGCTCAGAAACAGAGGGATGGGGCTGGTTTTTGCCCCGAAGAGTAGCTCTCCTGTTTCGCATTGTTGGGAAAACAACTGTGCAGTAGTCGTAGGAAAATGTCTTTCAGAATAGGACAGACAAGCCAAATAGCTAGGTCAGAGACAAACTGGAAAACTAGTGTTTCCTCCAGTTCATCACCAAGTTTCATCAGGAAAACCTTACACCAGGTTGAAGTTACTCATTGGTAGTGAAATAGGGTCAGGAAGAAACCCTGGATTTGGATTCCAGCTCTGCCATTTTCTAGTTCTGGGACTGTGGGAGAGTCACAATCTCTGAGCTGTGGTTTCTTTGATTGCATGGCTTGAAATGGGAGAACAGAGCATCAGAGCCAAGCTCATAGACATGGATGGAGACAAACTTCTTAGCCTCTCATGTTCACCAACCATGGCTGCCTTAACTGTGGTTACTGCAGTCTCTTCCAATCCCCTCTAAATTATTCTCTCCAAGGCCATGGAAGAGGGCATCAGAGAAAGGCCTGGAATCCATATCTGTTAAGCTGTCACCCACTCTGCTTCCAGAAACCAATTCAACTTTCTGGGGTGATGAGAGGATGTGCCCTCAGAGGTGAGAGCAGAAAACCATCCCTTGGGGACGGTGGTAACCCAGCTTAGGATGAATCTCTGGGGCTGTTTCCCCATCTGTAGAGAGGGCATAATGCCCCTCTCACACCACTGTTGTGAAGACTAAATATACGTAAAGCCTCTTGCCCACTGCTTGGCCCACAATTTTGAAGACCATGAGAAAGCGGTACTGTATTAAAAAGAGCTTTGGAAATAAGACTGCTGTATATAAAAGATGATAAAAAGCCATGACTTTTACCTGGGTAGGAAAAGCCACAACGAGCTCAACTGTGACCTAATATCATACTGAAAAGACAATTCTCTTAGAAAGATAGTCTGGCAATGTAGTTGGAGCTGAACTAATATGGACCAGGTCAAATTGAAGGTTAGGTCAGTGGTTCTCAACCCCAGCCAGACATTAGAATCACCTGAGGTACTTAAAGAAAAAAACCAAACCCAACAGCCAGGCTTCACTGTAGACTGATTAAATCAATCAGAATCTGTGGGGAGTGGGACCAGGCACTGGGAGTAGTTAAAGCTTTCCAGGTGATTCCAAGCTATAGTGATTGAGAACTACTGACTTAGGTGAAGCTACCTAATCTTAGGTTAAGATTTTGAAAGAAATCCATCAGTTCCAGACTATCTCCCCCCATGGTCTGCCTCAGTCTGAATTTCCTACCATTCTAAGCATTGGACAGTGGTACCAGGCACAGTAACCAGGATTGGCTACAATCAGTTTGGTTACTGTTCTATATTGATTTTGACAGGAAGTAGAGGTTCATCTTGAAGGACTTGGTATAGTAAGTTAATTTCAGTACGAATGTTTATCAGTTAGGATTAGATTTTGTTGCATATAATGAAAATCCAAAATAAAAGAGCCTTAAACAAGACAGAAGTCTACAGGCAGGTAGTCTAACACTGGTATGGCATCTCTATGGTCATAGGGGACACAACGTTCCTTTTATTTTCCCACCCTACTGTTCTAGTGGGGGCTTTTCATCTTTGAGGTCACTTCATGGTCCATGATGGCTACTGGTGCTCCAACCATTATTATCCACATTAAGTAAAAGCAAAAGGAGAATGGACAAAAAAGGTCCAGTCAGCTTCTTTAAAGAGCCTTTTCTTTTTCTTTTATCTCATAGGCCAGAACTTTGTCAAATGTCTATCGGCAAGGAAGGCTGAGAAGTAAAACCCTTTAGGTAGCTTCCTCTATACCCCAAATAAAATTAAACTTTATTAAGGAAGAAGGGGCAAGTGGTAGGTGACCAGCAGTTTGTGCCACAGAGCCATTGCAGATCCAAAGCCTGAACGTGGGAGGGAACTAGAGGCTAGGAGGCAGGAGAATTAAGAGATCTTGAAGGAGGAATGGTGATTCATTCATGTGGTTCCCAAAAACTTGCTGCCATGGGTCTTTCAGTAAGGGAAGCTTACTTTCAATTGTGTAGCTGGGTCAAGCCTTCATTCCTTTCAACAAGTTCCTAGTTTCTAGGCATGGCCATCTCAGCCTTAGTTTTGGATCAGTCGTCTCATAGGCCAGCCCTTTTCTTGAGGAGCCTGGACCTAGAAGGCTATTACACCTCAGGTGCCTTCCTGCCTGCCTACACCTGGATGGTAGAATCATTATTGCTGGTCCTGAGGCAAAAGCCACAGGGCATATCTTGACAGACCTTGGCTGAATTCTGTGAAGCTTTTTCTTTTCTGCTCCTCTGAGGAGTTAGATGCACCCTATGTCAGTTACGGTACCAGCAGGAAGCAGAATCCAACTCAGGTAATTCAAAGGACTATAACGAAAGGGGTACAGGCAGTCGTCGTTTTGCACAGCTCTGATATGCATGAAGTTCAATGATCAATAAATTTCAATTATTTTAGTTAAGTAACACCAGTCCCCCAACAAGATGGTTAAAATTTCAGTTACATTTGTATATGAACTATGAGCAATTGTATAAAGCTGCAGTTGCTAAAGTATAATTGGACGGCTAGCTCATCAGTCCACAAATCACTATGTACATAACAAATGCACAGCATGATCATGACCAATCATGTCACCTCTTTCAAAGCCTGTTGGTGACTGGTCACTGGACATCTGTTACTCAATTCATGCACAGACAGAAAAGTGTGTGGTTGTGTTGCTTCCTTGTTTCCCAGTGATAAATCCATGTGACTTTTTACAAAATGGTTAACTGAAAAAGGGAACTGGCTAATAAAGATGAAAATGCAGCAAGGAAATGCAAAGTGATAATACTGGAAGTAAAATTTGAAGAGCATATTGACGGAGTTACAGAAGAAAGAGCTGACTATGGGAGTGTTGACACTGCTGCCATTGGAGACTCGATATGCAGCTGGAGGAACTTAGGGAAGGTGAACTTAATACATAAATGAGTAAGTGAAGAAAATGATGGAAGTGATGAAGATGTCCCAGAGGAAGTGATGCCAGCAAAAACCTGCTGGTTTTAAAGGAACTCTCAAAGGTATTCTGTGACACTGAAAGTAAAAAGGATAAAATAGTGGCAGCTGATCCAGACTTAGAGTATGTCAATTTGCCAAGGCAGAGGAAAGATGTTCACTCTCTATCAAGATATACAACAAGGAGGAGCAGGCAAGCACTGTTCAAAGCGTTCTTGGTAAGATTTTTACGAAGAAATACTTTTTATCCTCAATGTTTCTAATGCTTCAAATTAGTTTATTTAATATTAATTTTTACTACTTTTTCTCTTACCAATAGTAAGAGGGCTTTAGTGTTTTGACAAACGTTTTGAAATGTCACAGAATAATCATATTTTTTTCCCACTGATTATTAAGGTTGTTTTGCACGGTCATTTTTACAGTCCCAAAACTACTGTGCAGAGTGAGGACTCCTGTATTTACAGAGATGGGGCGCTATCAGCAAACGAGCAAGGGATGGCAGGGCATTCTAAGGCTAGCCACGACAGAAGGCACACGGCAGAAGGGCCAGGGGAGCAAATAGTGCATCTGGAGCCATGAAGCAGGTACACATGGGAAGAGATCTCTGTGTGGAGGGACACAGCCACAGACAGAAAATGCAAGCACAGAGGGGACTGGGAGAAACATCCCACCCTCCTGACTTTGCAGGTGCTTTTCACTGGGTGAATCCAGCTGAAAGGCAGCTTGCAGTAGGACCAGGCAATGCAGTCAAGTCAGACTAGGGCATACAAGAGGGTGGAGGTGGGTGGAGCTTGGAAGGGGGGGCATAAGTACACCTAACACTGTGCTGTCATTTTTATGTTCATGCCCTGCAGTTGAGGACAGAGTTACCTGCCTCTCTGACGCTCAGTAAAAACTAAGTGAACACAGATGGGAATCTAGGTTTTCATTCTCTCAATGTAAAGCCCCTTCTCATGTCCACTGTGCTCCAGAATTCCCTTAGTGCTGCTTGTCATATTGGCCGGGACACAAAACACAGAGAGTTAGAGGACGACTGGGAGGAGAAAAAGCAAACTCAATGTTTAAAAGAAAAATTTCTATTGACAGCCCCCCAAACTCAGTAGATTTTAAGCAAGATGGGCTAGGAAAGTGTCAAGTTACATTCTAAATACCACTGACAGAATGTCAGGGCAGGCGTGGGTACATCTCTCTCTCAGATGTGACTGAATATAAAGCATGTTGCTTAGGATCAAGTTTTAAAGCATCTTACTTTCTAACATGAGAGTTTCTACAACTTATATAAGAGATTTTGTGTGTTTTAGTTATGTCTTTGGAAAGCTACTGGAGGTCTGGGGCGTTCATTAATCAAAAACTTGCTATTCAAATAGGAAAGACGCTCTGGTTGCTCTTCTTCAGAATGCTTGATTGCTACGAATGGTCTACTGTTAGGAGATGACTGTACATATTGCTATTGCTCTGGGGCTAGTCCATCCAGGAGGTTCCAGTCCCTGGGGTCTACCCACTAAGCCCATTTAAGTTACCCATGCTGCCAGCTTCCTTGCAAAAGGATGGAGAGGATCAACAGGGCAGAGTTTCTCA
The DNA here is from genome assembly GCF_949774975.1 of Lagenorhynchus albirostris. Lineage (NCBI taxonomy): Eukaryota > Metazoa > Chordata > Mammalia > Artiodactyla > Delphinidae > Lagenorhynchus > Lagenorhynchus albirostris. Next base: position 42,393,336 of record NC_083104.1, on the reverse strand, counting down.
CCCTTGGCACTACTGACATTTTGGGCCATATAATTCTTTGCCATGGGGGCTGTCCAGTGCATTGTAAATATTTAGCAATATACCTGACCTCTACCCACTAGGTGCCAGCAGTACCAGTGTTGGAGCAGGCAGATAGCTAGATAGGAACAGAGAAAGGGGGACACGGGCCAAATGGCAGGAAACCAACATCTTGTAGTCAACACGGGTCCTTGTGCAAAGAAAAGCAGGAACCTCCGGACTGACGGGGAACCATACATTTTGGGGTGATAAGTGTCCTGGAGGCAGGCAAAGAAAGGTGGGAATCTCTGCTGTCTGAAGGTAACCTTTTGCTCATTATGCTCTCATTACAATAAAATTAGCCTTGCAGATAAGAAGTTTCCATAATGCACCGAGGCCATGACACTTCCGATCAAGACTAAATAAGGACAAAATTCCCTCCTCCTCTCCACAAGGTGGAGCTGGGATGAATATCAGGGGCTACAACCCCAGACCCCTCCCTCCCCAGTGTATATTCTGCCCCTTCATTTCTACACCCCCATATAACCTGCTTGCCAAAGAAACTCTGCACAGCTACTCACCTGAGACTGACCACTCTCCTTTTGAGAATGTGCTATCAATTAAATAAATCCTCACTTTGCTTTCTTGACCTCCCTGTCTGCCTCTGAATTCTTTCTGCCATAAGACAAGAACCTACTCCCTGATCTTTGGCGAGCAACAGCCAGGAGACCTGCCTCAGCCTCTCCCCTCTCTTGAGCCTGAGAGGCGCTGCCTTACTTCCTGCCATTACTCTCTCTCAACTCTCTCTCCCTCACTCTCTCTCTCTCTTTTGCTTTCTTATTGTCTGTCGCATTTTCAGACCTACTGCCCCAGTGATGGGGTCAAGCCGTAAAAGCCACTAAGATGCTCACCACAAGAAATCTCCCTTCAGAGGATGAGTGGGTCGTGCAATGGACTACAGAGACGGTGGGTCTGTCTGCCCACCTCAAGACAATTTCCACGCAATGTTTTAGGCACACAGTTAAAAGCATAACCCTGGGACTTTCCTGGTGGTCCAGTGGGTAAGACTCCGAGCTCCCAGGGCAGGGGGCTCGGGTTCGATCCCTGGTCAGGGAACTAGATCCTGCATGCATGCTGCAACTAAGAAGTCCGCATGCCACAACTAAAGAGCCTGCATGCCACAACTAAGACCTGGCGCAGCCTAAATAAATAAATATTTTAAAAGAATAAAAATAAAAATAAAAGCATAACCCTGCCCCCTCCTCGCAGTTACCCTTATAGGCTTATTACTGGTCCACCTATACCTCACTATCCTTGTCTCGTCTCTGTGTCCCTATCTCACTCTTACTTTTGCACCTTACTCTGCTGGAAATGGGGGTAAAGAAATCTGTCAGGCATTTTCCAACCTTGTCGCTAGGTCCTGCACTTCTCATTGTACAAGGCATGTCAGGAAAACTTTCTGGCCCTTCTCACAAGCAGCTAGGGACCCCAACCATAGGACCTTTACGTCCTTTGGGTTTGCCTTATCCACCACTTAATTAACCATCATCAGGTTCAACTGTGTGGAAATATAAAATACAGCCTTACTTAGAGTTTGCGCCCTGGCCATGGCAGCTGAGTTCCTTCAAGAGTTCCCTCACTCTGTGGGTGGTCTGTGGGTGTACCCAGGGGTGTTGGGAAGGGGGACCCATGGTAGTAAAAGGACGCCTCAGGCCGCCATTCTTCTCCACCCAGCATTCCGCAGGCCCCCTCCACGGTCCCTCCCGTCCCCACTCCTGCCTTGTCCTGTAGGGGCGGGTCTGCTGTGCTTGCCTCCCCAGGCTTGAGGGATCCTTAATGGCCAGTGCCTGTTTTTGGAAACTTACCACCCTTTTAGAGAAAAGATGCTTCCCTGACTAAATAGGTCCTAGAACCACGAGGATGTCCATTCCAGGGGGACATACCCTGGAACACAGGGATTAATACTGCCATAGAGTCTATAGAGAAGCCTTCAGGAAGGTCGCTCCTCCTGGGTTCCATGGACGCCAGGATAGGACACAGGCCCCAGGACGCTGGGGCCAGCAGGACTGCCATATGGGGGAGTAGGTAACCCCCATTTTGGCTAGAGTTGACAGGACTAAGTGGAAGGGGACACCTGGAACCACTCCTGCCTAAGGGGGTCCCTACAGGCCCTCCTAACCCTAGTGCTCCTCTCTGTTATAGGAGCAGCCTCTACCTGAAGGAACGATGGGAAACACCTCCTCCATCTCCAAGGACTCACCCCTCCAGTGCATTCTGAGTCACTGGAATAAGTTTTCTCTAGATTCTTTAAAATGCAAAAAGCTTGTTTTCTTTTATGAAACAGCCTGGCCCCAATATAGACTTGAGGACGATGAGGCCTGGTCCGAGAATAGAAGCCTCAACTGTAATACCATCCTACAGTTTGACATTTTTGCAAAAGGCAGGGAAAATGGACAGAAGTTCCTTACGTTCAGGCTTTTATGGCCCTAAGAGAGAACCCGGAGCTATGCAAGTCCTACGTTAGGGAACCTTGCCAGCTGGGACCCATTCAGGCTATGAAAGCCCTCTCTAGTGGCATCTCTGGAGGAACAGGTGCCCCAGATAGAAAACCCAAGCCCCAATGCTCTTTAACCACCTTCAGCCCCTCTCCTGCCCTATAAGTCTCTTTACCCTTCTGTACCAGAAGTGCAGCTGGAGCTTCTTTGCCCCCTTCAAGAAGTAGTACACCCCTTTTTCTTTGTCTGACCTCAACCAGTGCTGTACTCGTTCGGGCAGATTCTGGGAGGACCCTAGCCAGTTCACCAAAGAATTCCAGGGACTGACTCTCTCCTTTGACTTTACGTGGAAGGACCTAAATATTGTCCATTCCCACTGCTGCACCACTGAGGAAAAGACCCGTATTTGGGCACAGGCTGAAACATGTGTTGGTGGATTACACGTTGTCCAACCACAACAATACCCTGTGGGCATGATGGCAGTGCCTCTAATGGATCCCAGTTGGGACTATAAACCAGGCCAGGCTGGTATCACTAGAAGGGACCACATGACCCTTTGCCTCATTGAAGGGAGGAAGCGATGCATAATTAAACCTGTTAACTATGATAAGGTTAAAGAGATCACCCAAGGCCAAGATGAAAATCCAGCCTTATTTCAGGCCCGACTGGTAGACGCCCCTAGAAAGTATACGAATGTGGACCCATACACGTTTGAGGAACACATTGTATTTGCAACCCACTTCATTAGCCAATCAGCCCCTGAAATCCATTGGAAGCTTCAAAAGCTTGCCATGAGGCCCCAAACCCCACTAAAGACAGCCTTTAGTGTCTTTAGCAATAGAGACCAAGCTGAGCAAGAAAGGAAGGAACAGCGGGACTGAAGAAAGGAACGACGGCAAGCCAGGTTTTCGGCAGCTGTCATGACAAGACCTCCTGGTCACCCCAAAAGCACTCCCAGAAGACCCCCCCCGCCAGGAAAGGGAGCCTGTTTTAGCTGTGGGAGCCCCAAACACTAGAGCAAGGAATGCCCCAGAAACACGTCCCAGCCTTCACCCAAGACGCCATGCCCACTCTGTAAGAAGATGTGCCAGTGGAGGAGGGAACTGCCCCCAGCTCTGAAGGGAGTGAGGAAATTCCCCCATGCCGGTCGTGGCAGTGGTTGATTGACGGGACCTGGGACCTCCCAAGGCTCCCAAGAAGACAGTCATCATCGCACGGGAGGAACACAGTCATCAGTGGGTGACAACTAACGTGGCACGTAAGCTTGTCCAGTTTCTAGTGAACACAGGGCTACTTACTCTGTCCTGACTTCTCATGCTGGGCCCCTTGCCCCTGAAACCTGCTCTATTGTTGGGGTAGAAGGAAGACCAAATCTAGAACATTTCACCACCCCTCTAACTCGCACCTGGGGAAAGACCCTTGTCACACAAGTTTCTTGTCATGCCTAAATGCCCCAGCCCATTTATTGGGAAGGGATTTTCTCTCAGCCTTGGGGGCAGCTCTTACTCTCCCTGAAAACCAAAACCAAGGCCTATTTTTGGCTGGGTTATGCATTATGGACAGCACAAAATATTCCCCGCAAATTCAAAAAACAAAAAACAAAAAACCTTACAGATCCACAGGTCTGGGATCAGGGAATCCCAGGGAAAACAAAGTTTGTCACTCCTGTAAAAATCACCTTAAAGGAGGCTAATAACTTCCCTTGCAGGCATCCATACCCTCCCTTTCCAGTAAACTCTCCAAGTTTCTCTGCTCTTTTGCTTCTCATGAAATCATGTCCCCTTTAACCACACCCATCCTAGTGGTTTTCCTTGTTATTCACATTGGCACAGCTCCAGCTTACAAACATCCACTCTCGGACACCATAAATGCCATTGCTAAAGTTAATAACTCATCTGACTGTCGGATCTGCCCCCGCAGCTGTACCTCCCCAAAGGACCTACGTCTTTTGGGACTCCCTGCCTCCTTGAAGGACATGGTGGCGCTAACAGCAAAATATTCTGGGTTCTCATTTACCACCCAGTGCGGTAAGGAAGGACTGGGGCAGGAACCAACTGGAGGCCAAACTCTCTGGAATAGACACCCTCCTCCAAATCAGAGGGAAGGGTATTTCATCTTTTAGGTAAAGCTAGCCTCTGTTATTTACTGCTGTTAGCATTCAGGGACAAGAATTAGGATGGCTTAATGAAACACAGTACAATCACACTCTACCTTTTAGTAATCACAGTTGGGTGACAGTCACCAACCAGACTGCCAATATCCAACATGTGGGGAACATCACTACCTGGTGGAAGAACCTAGTGACTGGAATAAATAAAACTAAAACTCACAATAAAAGCATAATATTCAATAATAGTTAACAATACACAAGAGAAGGCCAGCACAGGGACTGGACAATATTCCAGACTAATGTTTAATATAAGTAATAACTGTATTCAGATATACTCCAACTTCTCCCTGTTACAGCTGCTGTATCGAAACCTGAGGTGTCGAGGGAAAAAAACTCATGGCTTCAGAAAACTCCCACTTCAAATGACGATGTGGCAGGGATTTCAACCCATCTCACCTGAAGATGAGGACTGCCACCAGCCACTGGATCTACTCCCCACTCTCCATCTCCACCACTGTAACAACCCCGAGATCCCTATCTCTGACAGACAGCAAGGAGCTCTGGACCCACAGGTAGGGACAATGCCCGTGCTCACTCGAAGCAGTTACAGAAGATGGACCATCAACCCTTTGCCCCTTAAAAGATTTTAAGGGTTCAGACTCCTTGAAGTGGGAATGTTAGAGCAGGCAGATAGCTAGATGGGAGCAGAGAAACGGGGACATGGGCCAAATGGCAGGAAACCATACATCGTGTAAACAACGGTGGGGGGCAGGGGGGCTCCTCCGGCAGACAAAGAAAAGCAGGAACCTCTGGACTGACAGGAAACCACACATTTTGGTGTGATAAGTGTCCTGGAGGCAAAGAAAGGTGTGGAAAGGCGGGAATCTCTGGCGTCCGAACGTAACCTTTTGCTCATTATGCTCTCATTACAAAAAAACTTTACAGATAAGAAGTTCCCATCAAGCACCGAGGCCATGACACTTCCGATCAAGACTAAATAAGGACAAGGGGTGGTGGTGGTGGTGGTGGTGGGAGATTGGGATTGACATATATACACCAATACGTATAAAATAGATAACTAATAAGAACCTGCTATATAAAAAAATAAATTCAAAAAAAAAGAGACTACATAAGGACAAAAATTCCTCCTCCCGTCAGCAAGGTGGAGCTAGCATGAAAATCAGGGAATATGACCCCAAACCCCTCCCTCCCTTCCCCTTCCCCCTCCCCCCTCCCCCCTCCCCCTCCCCCCTCCCCCTCCCCCCTCCCTCCCTTACCCCCTCGCCAATGAATATCCCACCCCTTCATTTCTACACCCCACATAACGGGCTTGCCAAGAAACCAGCGCAGCTACTCAGCTCTGAGAGCCTACCATCCCTTAAATAAATCCTCGCTTTGCTTTCTTGACCTGTCTCCTCTCTGAATTCTTTCTGCAATGAGAGGAGAGCCTACTCTCCCGCAACACGGGCTCCAGCTGTAACAGCCCAAAATACCTGCAGACATCGCCAAATGTCCCCTGCGGGGCAAAACCACCCCCTGTTGAGAAGCTGAGAAGCAGTAAGGGAGAGGGTACCTGGAAAGCCCTCACAGAAAGAAGCCGTGAAAATAAAATAGCAGTTGAGCCAGACCTTGTTTGTTTGATGCTTTAAATTCCAATTTCTTTCTTTCTCTTCTGTAGAGAGAAGTCTGTGCCTTTATTGGCCAGCCCGCTACTTGAGGGGAACGAAGCGGGAGGAGTGCGTGGCCCCCGTGCCCGGCAGGGCGTGCTACAGGCTTGGAGGTGATGAGAACTTGCCTAGGTAGTGGCCAGTCATCTCAGGGTTGGTTTTCACCTGGCTGAAGGTCTTGCCGTTGTAGACGCCCTCCAGGCTGCCCACCATTTTGGGCAGGATGATCACGCCGCGCTGCACGTCTCCACCACCTCAGGCTCCTCCGTGGGAGGCACCGCCTTCTTGGCCTCGCGCAGGCGCTTCAGCAGCCACTCGAGGGCTGCTTCCTCCGCAGGACGTAGTGCGGCTGCCGCCGCTGACCCGGGCTGTACGGCTGCGTCAGCTGCGCGCAGGCCGTGTCCAGTAGCTGGTCGAGGTCCACGCGGCCGCAGGTGTACTTGCGGAAGGCACACTTCTGCTCTACCTCCGTCACCTTGTTGGCACTTCCTAAATTCCAGTATCATCACTTACTTTACACGACTTATAAGGAAACCGCATTTCCCAAGCCAAAATTCAGGACATATGACTTAACAGAGGCTTAAAACAAAACAAAACACGTCTATGAACGTATTTATTCGCCAGCACTCTACAGTTTAAGTCACACTCGTATAGGATTTTTTCCCCTCCTCTCTTACCCCTTTTATCCTTTACAGGCATTTCCCTTAACAAATCTCTTGCATGTCTAATCCTGTCTCGGCTCCTGCTTCTAGGAGGAGTTGACCTGTTTCAATGACTCAAAAAAAAAAAAAAAAAAGGTATTGGTGAAGGAAGAAACATATGGCCATTGAGGGTGCTGCTGAGATGGCTCTAACAGAACCTGCCGCCAAGAGCAGGAGCTGACAACCTTGGCTGCCACCCGGGGTTACAGGGGCCAGTCTTTCGCTGGCTGCCTCTGGGCGGTGACTGAGCTCGGCAGGGGCACCAGCACGGAACTATTCCCGCCAGAGAGGTGACCCCTCTAAGGGGAAAGTTTAGCCTGGGGATTCCCCAGAGGCCTGGCCACGATTTTCTCAGAACTGTGCTGTGGTCTGAGGTTCTTCCTACCCAGTCCTTCTTCCCCCGTCTCTTTACACAGGGTCAGACCTGTACTGCAGAGGGCTCTCTTCAGACTGCGGCTCTTGAGCCCTCACAGGTGTTTCCCCCAATCGATCTCTTGCACTTCAAATCCCATTTTCCTGTCTGCTTCTCAGAGGATCTGACATGTAATGGATTCCCCTAAATTCCACTAAAAAAAAAAAATTATATAGAGCAATGTAGTATGTAGCCAAACTGTATCCGAGGTAATCGAACAGTTATATTACTTAAAATCAGGGATGTACCAGAAAATTGGGATGTACAATCATCCTGTCTATGCTTCCCAGAAGAGTGGATTATATTTCTTTTTTTAATTAATTTTTTAATTGGAATATAGTTGATTTACAATGTTGTGTTAGTTTCTGCTGTACAGCAAAGTGAGTCAGTTATACATACACATGTATCCACTCTTTCTAAGTGAGGATTTCTGTACTAAGAACGGCCATTTCTTATTGCCTTCCCCGCCCCTCTACCTGGAACTTCCTCCAATAATTCATGGGACACCTGCACACCAATGTTACCCTAATTCCTTCCCCTGCCCCCTCAACATGGCTTTGGAATATCATTCTATCCAGGTAGAGGAATAGAACCCTGGATCCATTCAGGTGACGAAGATATGAATCCTCTAAGCTAAGATACTATTTCACCCCCCACCCCCAAGGAAATCCCTCTCCTCCTTCTCGTCCATCCCTCCTCCTCTTCCTCTTCAGATGTGAGGACCTCTATCCCACCATGAAGATATGAGACTAGGATATAAAGAAGGCTGGAACTTGAGGATCAAGGCTTGGCCTTTGTAATGACAAAGAGAAAAACAGTCCCTACCATCAGGCACTCAGCTAGGCTGCAACATTCTGCTGTCGAACAGAGCCAGTCTCACAGATCACCAACCGCAGACAAGGCTGACAAACACCATTCTGTAGTCATGTCTGAGCACAGACAAATATGAAGCCACTGTGCAAACCACAGAAATCACCCAGCCCCAGATGACACAAATGACAGCTGTCCCTTCACCAACCACGGCTTTAGCTCTGCTGCCTTTGTCTCACCTTCTATATAAAAACTGAAATTCCTGAGCATAGAATCGATCCTGCTTCCTGATAACATCCAATCCAGAGCAAACCCCTGCTTCCTTAAAACTTCCCCCACATCACAACACAAGCGCAAGTTCTATTACAAGTCCCTTGTGCTAAGAGGCCCCATGACTCCTCATCTATGCGTGTACACAGCCTCCTTCACTGCAACAAATCAGTAAATCCAACTTTGCTCCTAGTGGTCTTCGGCTACAGGGCATAGACAGGTGGTCCACAGGTGCTGGATCCAGCCAATGAAAGAAAAAGAGAAGAAATGAAAGGCAAGACAATGATGAGAAAAAAGGTCTCAGTACAAAGAGTCGAGGTGTAGATGAATCTCCTGACTAGGGTTCCAATTCTAACTCGCTCTGTGCCCTTGAACAAATCATACACAAGTGGAAATACATTGAACCTTCACAGGGCTGCAAAGTTAAGTCTGATGTCTGAGCAGTCATCAGTTTAGAAACACACAGGTCACCTGTGAGAATGGCTATCATCAAAAAGAATACAAATAACAAATGTCAGCGAGGATGTGGAGAAAAGGGAACGCTCGTGCACTGCTGGCAAATTGGTGTAGCCACTGTGGAAAACAGTACGGAGGTTTCGCAAAAAACGAAAAATAGAACTATTTTATGACCCTGCAATTCCACTCCTGGGTATATATCAAGGAAAAATGAAAACACTAATTTGAAAAGATACATGCACCCCAATGTTCACAGCAGTATTATTTACAATTGCCAAGATACGGAAGCAACCTAAGTGTCCATCAACAGATGAATGGATAAAGAAGATGTGGTATATAAATACAATGGAATACTACTCAGCTATCAAAAAAGAAATCTTGCCATTTACAGCAACATGGATGGACCTAGAAGGTATTATGCTAAATGAAATAAGTCAGAGAAAGACAAATACTAGACAAATACAAATACAAAGACAAATGATATCACTTATATGTGAAATCTAAAAAAATACAACAAACGAATATAACAAAAAAGAAGCAGGGAATTCCCTTGTGGTCCCATCGTTAGGACTCTGTGCTCTTACTGCTGAGGGCCCAGATTCAATCCCTGGTCGGGGCACTAAAATCCCACAAGCCACATGGTGCAGACAAAAAAAAAAAAAAAAAAAAAAGAGCAAGCAGACTCACAGATATAGAGTACAAACCAGTGGTTACCAGTGGGGAGAGGGAAGGGGGGAGGGGAAATATAGGGGTAGGAGAGAAAGAGGTACCAACTATTAGGTGTAAAATAAGCTACAAGGATATATTGTACAACACGGGGAATATAGCCAATATTTTATGATAATTATAAATGGAGTATAACCTGAAAAAATTGTGAATCACTATATTGTATGCCTATAACATATAATTTTGTATATCAACTATACTTCAATAAAAAATAAATTAAAAAAAAGAAAGAAAGAAACACACATGTCTTTCAGGAGCAAAAACAGACCAGTAATGATCGTCGCCTTCCAGAGACTTAAAAGGCCAAAGTTAAGGGCTCAACTTTTAACTTGTGGGCCGAAGTAGAGGGCACCAGTTAGGAAAATTCATGCTTCTAGGAGGGACCAGACTAAAGGAACTGTGATCTCAAAGAGAAGAAATCGAAAGGTGGGCAGAAGGTTTTCTATGCATCCTACCTGAGCCAAGTCAGCTTGAGCTGCGGGGAGGCTGCCTGTGTGGAATGGTGCCGCCAGCCAGACGGCCTTTAAGCCACCTGTTCTACCACACGGCTGCCACTTTTAGCTGTGTGCTTTACCTGGGGGAGAATCTAGGCCCCAGGTGGGGAAATGCAAGCTCCAAAGGCAAAGGGGGGCCTTAAGCGAGATGGAGCAACCTTTCTTGCCCTCAGTGGTGAAAATGTTAACCAGAAACGCCCTTGGCACAGTCTCATGGATGACCTGCCTATGCCCTCGACTGGGGATCCTGCAGTTTCCTTACTCACACGCTGGTGGCCCTAAACCTGGCTTTCACGGCCTTCTGTGCTCTGATGAGGGCCCAAGGTTCGTCACCCGTACCCAGAAGCTATGGGGAAGGTTCCTTGCAGGCTGGTGAGGCAGAGCTCTTGGCCTCCTCCATGCTGTTCCACCCTGAACAGAGTGCGGTTCCTGGTTCTCAGCTGGCTCACTGGGCCTCAGGATACCAGCAGGCGGCCTGGACGGAGGCAGTCCAGACTCGCCACCAGGACGCTAACTGGGCCAACCGCCCTCCTGATCCCACCCCCCACCCCTCGCAACACCTCGCCTCGTCCCTGCCCTCCCCTCCCCCTACCTCGCTCAGGCCCTCCTCCTTCTCTGGACCTCGGGCTCCCTCAACTCTCCTCTGGGCCTCAAGGGTCTTTCTCACCCTCTGGGCCCCTCAGGCCTAGGTATTTTTTGCCCTAATTGTCCTCACCTGGTCCGCTTTAAACATAGTTTAAAATCATGTCTTAGAAGCGGGAAGGGAGGACGGGAGGCCAGGGCAGTTGGTTTACAAGTGTGCCTCGAGATGGGCCTCATCCTTTCCTGGGAGATGGGTTGGAAGGAAGGTGGGAGATGAGTCTGGCCTCAGGCCCTTGCCTCACAGCTCCAGGATGAGCGCTTGCTCTTAAACTAGAAAGATCTGGAAGGATTAGGAGCTGAGGTATCCCAGGATCCTTGGGTGGGGATTTTTGTTGTTGCTGTCATTTTGGGGGCAGGCCTTGAACACCTTAGGGAGGAAGGGGCCCCCTGAGCATAAACAGTCCTTTATTTAATGGTCCCCTGTGACAAGAGCCCTTTCACAGGAATTTGCTGGAAGAATTTGACCAACTGAAGAGACAAAGCTCATTGATTTCCTTCCTATGTTCTCGTGTCATCCGTTATTTAGCATCTTAGGGCGGCTCTTCAGAGAGGAGGACAGTGTTTGTTCCGCAGAACCTCATCCCTAGCACAGCCATGATCTTCAAAACCCTCTCTCTAATTTTCTGGGTCCTCAAAGAACTTGGGAAAGGGGACCTGGAAAATGGCAATTCAGAAACTTGAGATGAGACCAAAGCATCATAGAAGGGCCCACCCTTCTCTATCCCAAACTCTGGGTATGGTGAGTTGGATCCAGGAAGCCCCAAGGTGCCACCCTCCCCAACTGAGCCTGTTTGGTTCCTTTTATTCCTCAGTAGCCTGAATATGGTTTTCATCTCTCCTTCAGGCAAGAAAATGTTAGGTTGCTGTTCCTAAAGAAACAATAGTCTCTGTGCAGAGGTTTGGAATCAAGGGTAAATCTTGAGATGACCTATGTCTTACAGGTGCAGAGTCTATTACCTTCTAGCTGCTCCAGCCCTAAGTGTTCCTGAGGGCCACAATAGAGTGCACGGTTTTCTTTTCCAGTATCCAAAATGAAGGTTATGGGTTAAAGAATATTGCTGAGAAATCATCACAATATGTTTTAATTAGTTTACAGATTAATGTAGCTTGTTTGCTAAATACTTGCAACCTGGTCTGTTGCCTTGGGAGCAGGGCTAGAAACAAAAGGTCAGAATTGGGAAAATTGAATAAAAATTGGCAAAGAACTCATCACATTTTGTGACTGCCTCTCCAGCCAAGCCCCACATTCATTCCTCTTTCAGTTTAGAAGTGTCTTAACAACTCAAGAAAGGATCTAATGGAATCGAGGTAACCAGCACCTCGTTTGGTGCCATGCTTTTTGAATGAATGAGCAAACGTTGCCATGGAAGTTTTGTAATCTCCTCCCCTCCCCCACCCCATGTCCCGACCCTCCCTCATAGCACTTTACCTGGCAGCTTCTCTACCAGCACTCAGCCTTACTTAGCACACTGTCTTGCACATAGTAGGCATTTAATGAGTACATTGAAATAACTGGATACACAGCAGAATGAATACCACACAGTTGAGTGCTACCCACACTGAAATTCTTCATGAAGATCAAAGCAGAGTTGATGCCATGTTCAATTATTGCTGAACTCTTGGCAAGGATCTGAAGACAAATAGAAACATCTTGATCTATTTGTGCAAGAAGTCTGCTTGCAGCATCTGTAGCAAGTGTAAATTCTCATCTTAAAAACTGATGTCCCCGGCCTGGAGAAAATAGATTAATTTTTTTTTAACACCAAAGACAAAGTCTTTATTATCTCAAAAGGAGCTTGTTACCCATGTTATTTAAGGAAAACATAATTGAAAATACTTCATCCTGGATATAGTGGACTGATTTGACACTAGACCTTTTTTAAAAGGTCCATCATCGGATGAATGGATAAAGAAGATGTGGCACATATATACAATGGAATATTACTCAGCCATAAAAAGAGACGAAATTGAGCTATTTGTAATGAGGTGGATAGACCTAGAGTCTGTCATACAGAGTGAAGTAAGTCAGAAAGAGAGAGACAAATACCGTATGCTAACACATATATATGGAATTTAAAAAAAAAATGTCATGAAAAACCTAGGGGTGAAACAGGAATAAAGACAGACTTACTAGAGAATGGACTTGAGGCTATGGGGAGGGGGAAGGGTAAACGGTGACAAAGCGATAAAGAGGCATGGACATATATACACTACCAAACGTAAGGTAGTTAGCTAGTGGGAAGCAGCCGCATAGCACAGGGAGATCAGCTCGGTGCTTTGTGACCGCCTGGAGGGGTGGGATAGGGAGGGTGGGAGGGAGGGAGACGCAAGCGGGAAGAGATATGGGAATATATGTATATACATAACTGATTCATTTTGTTGTGAAGCTGAAACTAACATACAATTGTAAAGCAATTATACTCCAATAAAGATGTTAAAAAAAAAAAAAGGTATAAGGGGTTTTTATCTTCATTATTGGAAGTACCTATGTTACCACTATTTCTCAAAGAGACTGTTATTTGCAGAAATATCACCGGGTTGCTTTTCAAGAGGAAGTGAGGAAGATTTAAATCCTGATTGGAAAGGATCACCTCTGAAGAACACATTTCCCAATTATCCTTCCATCAGCTGGCTCACTGGGCCTCAGGATACCAGCAGGGGCCTCCTGGGTGGTGCCTGCAACCAGTGATGGGGTTGGATGGGGGTGGCCTTGGGAGGAGGTTGGAGGGCAGGTTCACCCCCAGCCCCCCAGGTGGAGGGTGGGGAAAGTGCTCAGCCTGCAGATAGCTCTGGTGACACTGCAGTTGGCAGGCTGCTAAGCAATTAGTGTCTCTTGAAAAGAAAGGGACCGACAACGGACTTGGCCCCTGCTGGTATCCTGAGACCCAGTGAGCCAGCCCAGGGTCCAAAGTACACACTGAATCCAAGTCTGAGGCATAGTGGCTCTTTCACTCCCACAGGGCTATGGACTTGGATTTTGGCTAAAAATATTTTTTTCCTTTCGAAAGACTAAGTATCACAAAATGATTTTCTCTCCCTGAACTCCAAGGAGCCACCCAACCCCCTCCCAACCCTAGTTCCTGGGCTTAAGATCTGAGTGGATTCTAGTCCCTCCGGCCTGGATCCTGGAGAGGGCAGATCTGAACATCCTGGGCAATGAAGGGGCTGAAGTCACTTCACCAGCTGATGCCGGGACTCCTCTTTCCAGATGGGCGAGGGGAGAGTTCCACACCTCCTCTCCCAGGACTGGTTGTCAACCCCCGGAGGACTTCTTGGCCTGGGAGTATCAGCATTGAGGAATGGAGTCCCCGAGGTGCTGTGGAAGAGCCTTCTAGGGTGTTTGAGCAGCTACCGCACCTTCCAGTCTTTTCCAGCCTTTAGCCTATCTGGGAGTAACCTGGTATCTCTGACCAGAGGGGCATGAAATATGGCCAAACTGGTCTCACCACCGGGGGGTGGGGAGGGGAGAAGGGAGGCTTAAAATCTCTGAAAAACTGCACACACAGGAGGCTGAGAAGAGTAAAACCACCAAAGAATCTTGAGTTTTGACAAGTTTTTTTTAAAGTTTTTGTTTTCATTTTCTTTTATTTTAAAATAAGGTACATTTGCATGGTTCAAATTCAAAAGCTACAAAAGGGTATATGGGGAGGAAAAGTTTCCCAGTCACAGTTTCCTTCCATGAAGGCAAACACTGTCCACAGTTTCTGTTTAACAAGCTTTTTTTCAAACTTCTGTTTGAAACTTTTCAAATGCTTAGAGGCTATTTAGTGGCACTGACTTAGCTCTACATTGGAGAAGAAGTGATGAGTTTCTGACCATCTTTAAAGGAGTGGTACTGTTTGCCCAGCCTCTTGTCAGTGAGGAAAGGTGTCCTTTGCGGGTCAGGGTGGAGCAGGGAGAAAAGACTGAACCGTTGCTATGGTTACTTCAGGCGATAGGGAATGCCGCACCCCTCACATGTGTTTGTTGGGGTCCGTCTCTGATCTGGGTGCCTGGTCAGGCAGGCCCAAAGACCCAGGGCTGCCTTAGACACAGGCAGCCAAATATCTTAACATACTGCAATAATGTTAGAAAATGAAACCCCGCAGTCCCCGGTTCCTTGGCTGTGGAGCCCACACGGCTCATGCTGTAATGCTTCTCCCAGCAACATCTCTTTCCAGGGCTGCACAAATGCTGTAGGGTCATATGCCAGCTTGCTGGAGCTGACAGCTAAATGAATTTGGAGAGAACGAGGTGTACAGCATCTTTGAATTTGACACAATTAGCTAGAGAACTGTCAGCTCACAGGAAAAGACAACCAACCAGCTTGCTGGAGATGAGACCAAGCCAGATGAGCAGACTATGGGCGATATTCTTTTCTCTTCAATGCAGATGTAATGAAGAGTGGCTACTAAATCCAGACATTGTCATATACATCATCTCTCCCCACCCTGGCCATCACCTTTGTTAAATAGGTATTAGGATTCACACTTTACAGTTGAGGAAATTTTGGTTCAGAGAAGTTAGGTTGCCTGTTAGGGTACACAGGTGGTGCTTCACAGCTGCCTCTTAGTAATTCTGAGGTCTCTTCAGTCTGGGGATAAATGTTACTACTCATGCTGCACTTATGTAAATGATTAGGCCCAATTTAATGAGACTATATATTTCAAACAAAATATTCTTTGATTATCTTTGATAGAAATGGGGATAATTATAGAGAGAAATTCTATGTGTCAATAGAAAAAATATAGTGTATTCTTGTGGGTTGTCAAATTCTAGCCATGCTCACTGTCTCTGAGCTTTTTGACCTCTTGCTAAACTGGCTCCTAACATTTGTGCATTTTAGTAATTAACATTTCCATTTTTCCTTTCCCCTCCCAACTTGGTGTCACTGAGAACTAAAACCTGGCTGTCCAGATCCTTATTAGGACTGTCTAAAAAAAAGGAGAAGGAGCAGCAGAAGGAGGAGAAACCCTGCAAAGTGCAGCTGGACACCTCCATGCTCTGCACTGAGGAATATCTGTGACTGTGACGCTGATGTAGATGCTAGCACCAGACATTCAAATTGCAAACTAGGAAACTCGTTGGCTTGGCACTGCTATTCTCACTCCACCATCTAAAAATGTTTTGAGATGTGGCATATATATACAATGGAATATTACTCAGCCATAAAAAGAAACAAAATTGAGTTATTTGTAGTGAGATAGATGGACCTAGAGTCTGTAATACAGAGTGAAGTAAGTCAGAAAAACAAATACTGTATGCTAACACATATATATGGAATCTAAAAAAAAAAAAGAATGGTTCTGAAGAACCTAGGGGCAGGACAGGAATAAAGACACAGACATAGAGAATGGACTTGAGGACACGGGGAGGGGGAAGGGTAAGCTGGGATGAAGTGAGAGAGTGGCATGGACATATATACACTACCAAATGTAAGATAGATAGCTAGTGGGAAGCAGCCACATAGCACAGGGAAATCAGCTCGGTGCTTTGTGACCACCTAGAGGGGTGGGATAGGGAGGGTGGGAGGGAGACACAAGAGAGAGGGGATATGGAGATATATGTATACGTATAGCTGATTCACTTTGTTACACAGCAGAAACTAACACAACACTGTAAAGCAATTATACTCCAAAAAAGATGTTAAAAAAAAGAAAAAAAGTTATGGAACGAGGCAGGAGAGTGGGGGAGGGGGGAGTTGGATGAAGGTGATCAAAAGGTGCAAACTTCCAGTTATAAGATAAATAAGTACTAGGGATGTAATGTACAGCATGACTAATATACTTAACACTGCTGTATGTTATATACAAAAGTTAAGAGAGTAAATCCTGAGTTCTCATCACAAGAAAAAATTTTTTAAAAATTTTGTATATATATGAAATGATGGATGTTCACTAAACTTATTGTGGTAACCATTTCATGATGTATGTCAGTCAAATCATTATGCTGTATACCTTAAACTAATACAGTGTTGTATGTTAATTATTATCTCAATAAAACTGGAAGATAAATAAATAAATAAATAAATAAATAAATAAATGCATGCTTTGAGCCCAACATCTAGAAATCTTCTAACTACCTTCTGGACTCAAAAACTGAGGTTACAGTTTGTTCTAACCATTAGCCCTTTCCCCCCTTCATTTTCTATAGAAGTGTCCCTCATTAAGTGCCTGATTGCTCACACTATATAGAGGCTTAACTTAAGTGGGCACCCTGCTCCCACCTGCAGTACCATTTCCTGAAATGAAACACAACTGTTTCACCAGGGTGACTTACTCCCACGTCTAAGAGACTGATTCAGTAAGATATGGGGCAATATACTTAGATGTGCTCTTTTCCCCTTGTTCCATCTATGGTGCTTCCACCTTTGTAGATCTCTTATTTCAATACTTCGAACCCAAATCTCTCTGCACAGCTGCCAATTCAACTTTTAATATATGAAACTTATTGATGTTTCAAATGGGAGAATGAGGGATTCAGAGTATCCCACCCCAAAACATGCAAGCCTGGTGTAAGGATCATTTTGAGCTGAAGGCAATTAAGAAGAAACAGACACAAGAAAAATTCTCTGTCCTCTCCCTCTCTACCGGGAAGGACAGTTTGATTCTTTAATCACCAGAGACAACTCTAGACTCTTAGCCCAGAGATGACAGCAGAGAAATCTATACAACACACCTTGCGAAAACCCGTATTTTCCATTAACTCCCCCCGTTTATTTACCTTTTCACAATTTGCCACTCACTCCTAGAAGCTCAAAGTACTTTTCCTTTGTCTTGTCACTTCTCTACAAATTTAATGCTCTTGCGATGCAATATATGCATCCCCTTAAATCTGAAGCTCTGAGACTGACGCACCCATAGGCTAGAATGGATGTGACACGGTGCCAGCTTCCAGGCCCAGGCCTTGAGGGACTAGCAGCTCCGACATCCTGATGCTGGGAACACTCGCCCTGGGAAGCAAGCCTCTGTATTGTGAAGAAGCCCAGAAAGCCCTGTGGAGTGAGTGGTCCACATGATGAGGAATCAATGCTCCCGGCTGGCAGCCAGCAATAACTTGCCGGCTGTGTGATGCACCATTTTGAAAGTGGATTCTAGTTGAGCTGCTCCAGAAAGGCCACACGGAGCAGAGATAAGCCATCCCTGCTGATCCCTGCTCAACGTGGGTTTGTGGCAAAATATGTGATTGTTCTTAAGTCACTAAGGTCTGCTGTGGTTTGTTACACAGCCGTGCCCGGTCTCCTCCGTGTACTTGGGTCTCCCCTCCAAGTGCATGGCAGGTGGTGGGGACCCGCTTGGAGCTTCCCTCTCCCACTGCCTTTCTGGTGGCTGGTGACCTGCACTGGGTGTAGAGCAGTCAGTGGCAAGGGTGGCCTCTGTGGGGGTCAGGTATTGGGAGGGTCACACAGAGGGGGCTCAGGTTGCCTCAACAAGAACAGAACAAACTCTGGCCTCTCAGTCACTCATCGGCAGCCCGGAGTCCAGCTTGCTGGACCATAAACACATAGAGAAGATGGAATCTGCTGAGTCCATGTTGAACCTCGGAAATGAGGGCCTCAGCTGAACCAGGGGACAGGTCGCCAAAGCATTTAAACAACCTGCTGCCTTTTTTCTGTATATTTGTTTATTTAAAAAAGTGTAGGAAATGAATAAAATGCTGCCTCAAAAGTATATAC